>NW_027331938.1:4907334-5107366 GCF_048418815.1 Hemitrygon akajei | reverse complement strand
GGAAGCATTAAGAAGAGGGACGACTCACGTCTTAATAAGCTGGTAAGGAAGGCGGGCTCTGTCGTGGGCAAAGTACTGGAGAGTTAACATCGGTAGCTGAGCGAAGGGCGCTGAGTAGGCTACGGTCAATTATGGAAAACTCTGAACATCCTCTACATAGCACCATCCAGAGACAGAGAAGCAGTTTCAGCGACAGGTTACTATCGATGCAATGCTCCTCAGACAGGATGAAGAGGTCAATACTCCCCAATGCCATTAGGCTTTACAATTCAACCGCCAGGACTTAAGAACTTTTTAAAAGCTATTATTAATGCTTTTTGAGATAGTGATTTAGATGCATATCATATTTTTTACTGAGTTAAGTATTGTATGTAATTAGTTTTGCAACAACAAGTGTATGGGACATTGGAAAAAAAGTTGAATTTCCCCATGGGGATGAATAAAGTATCTACCTATCTATCTATCTATCTATCTATCTATCTAAGAACAAACCGCCGGAGGAACCATGGACGTCCAGTGTAGTTTCTCCTTTGGCTCCTCCGACTCTCCGCCAAACCAAGGGTGTAGCCATGGGCACCCGCATGGGTTCCAGTTATGCCTGCCTTTTTGTTGGCTTTGTGGAACAGTCCATGTTCCAAGCCTATACGGGTTTCCGTGTCCCTCTTTTCCTTCGCTACTTCGACGACTGCATTGGGTCTGCCTCCTGCACGCATGCTGAGCTCGTTGACTTCATTAACTTTGCCTCCAACTTTCACCCTGCCTCAAATTTACCTGGTCCATTTCAGACACCTCCCTCCCCTTTCTTGATCTTTCTGTCTCCATCTCTGGAGACGGCTTATCTGCTGATATCTACTATAGGCCGACAGACTCTCACAGCTACCTGGTCTATTCCTCTTCCCACCCTGTCTCTTGCAAAAATGCTATCCCCTTCTCACAATTCCTCCGTCTCCGCCGCAACTGCTCTCAGGATGAGGCTTTTCATTCCAGGACGAAGGAGATGTCTTCGTTTTTTAAACAAAGGGGCTTCCTTTCTTCCACCATCAAATCTGCTCTAAAAAACGCATCTCTCCCATTTCCCGCACATCAGCCCTCACCCCATCCGCCGCCACCCCACTCGGGATAGGGTTCTCCTCGTCCTCACCTACCACGCCACCAGCCTCCAGGTCCAACGTATAATTCTTCGTAACTTCCGTCACCTCCAACGGGATCCCACTACCAAGAACATCTTTCCTCCCCCCCCCCTTTTCTACTTTTCGCAGGGATCGCTCCCTACACGACTCCCTTGTCTGCTCATTCCCCCCCATCCCTTCCCGCCGATCTCCCTCCTGGCATTTATCCTTAGAAACGGAACAAGTGCTACACCTGCCCTTACACTTCCTCCCTCACCACCATTCAGGGCCCCAGATAGACCTTCCAGGTGAGGCGACACTTCACCTGTGAGGTCGGCTGGTGTGGTATACTGCGTCCGGTGCTCCCGGTGTGGCCTTTTATATATTGGTGAGACCCGACACAGACTGGGGACCATTTCGCTGAACACCTGCGCTCGGTCTGCCAGAGAAAGCAGGATCTCCCAGTGGCCACACATTTTAATTCCACCTCCCATTCCCATTCTGATATGTCTATCATGGCCTCCTCTACTGTCAAAATGAATCCAAACTCAGGTTGGAGGAACAACACCTTATATACCGGCTGGGTAGCCTCCAATCTGATGGCATGAGCATTGACTTCTCTAACTTCCGTTAATGCCCCTCCTCCCCTTCTTACCCCATCCCTGACATATGTAGTTGTTTGCCTGTTCTCCATCTCCCTCTGGTGTTCCCCCCGCCCCTCCTTTTCTTTCTTCCTAGGCCTCCCGTCCCATGATCCTTTCCCTTCTCCAGCTCGGTATCACTTTCACCAATCACCTTTCCAGCTCTTAGCTTCATCCCACCCCCTCCGGTCTTCTCCTATCATTTCGCAGTTCCCCCTCCCCTCACTACTTTTAAATCTCTTCTATCTTTCCTTTCAGTTAGTCCTGACGAAGGGTCTCGGCCCGAAACGTCGACAGTGCTTCTCCTTATAGATGCTGTCTGGCCTGTTGTGTTCCACCAGCATTTTGTGTGTGCTGTTTGAATTTCCAGCATCTGCAGATTTCCCCGTGTTTCCGCAACATGAAAGCCAGGACATCAACAGGATCCGGGACAGCTTCTTCCACCAGGCTATGAGAATGATTAATTCATGCTGACAAAATCGTATTTTATGTTCTATTGTTGAACATACTATTTATTATAAAGTACTATAAATTGCACATTGCATATTTAGACGGAAACGTAAAGATTTTTACTCATGTATATGAAGGATTTAAGTGTAACTATCTTGGTCAACCATTGTCCAGCCTGTATCCCACCACCTCAAAGATATATATATATACACCATCTTGGTCAACATCTGTCCAGCCTGTATCCCATCAACGATTATATATCAACAATCTCTCTTCTGCCGTTGTCTTCATTATGACGTATTTTTGACTCACTGAGTTGATACTGAAATCGGTGTTTGTTACCTGGAACTACCGGAGGGTTTATTGAATACAGCACGTAGTAAGTTAAAGACAGCCATTGCGATTTTAGCTTCAAAGTTAAAATGTCTGCTGTATTAATCGTTGTCGGAAGGAGGGTTGGAAGCAGAGAATACAGATTGATAGTGGGGTGGGATGGATGTTGTGAGCATTGACTGCATTATCCCTGTATTGGATTGAAGAGAAAATTAATGGATATTGGTATTACATTTGTGCTAATTTGTTCTGACCGTCACAGATATCGTGTAACCAGTTAATAGTTGTGCATCATTTAAAGTAAAAAGAGAAAATGGTGGAAATCTTCAGCAGATCGGGCAGCGTCTTGGACAGTCCCGGTTCAGATACTGGGTCTTCCACAGTTTCTCTTTCCACACATCCAATCTGATGTACCGAGTTTCCAACACAGGACTTTCAATTTTACATTTAAAATGTTTTATTCCTATTAGCCTGCAGGAAATGTGACGGGCAATTGTGCTGGGCAAGATCTCATTTAACAATAGCACAATGATAAAATGTGTTCAGTTTATCTGGTGGAGACAATGTGTAACATTATACCCGCCTGCTGTTGCCCCGCGCCCAGGTTTTCCAGCCCGATCTCTGGCCCAGTCAGAGGTTCATCAGGTTCCCGTTCTGACACAGGTTGATGTCGGAGTGTTGGTGTTTGAAGTCTGAAGGGCCGAGACACTGCAGCATATTACTGGCAACAAGGAGTCCTGGGCGAGTTGCTGCTTGAGCTGTAACCCTGAGAAACACTGGGCCTATGTAGCTGTCAGTATCGGGGATTTGACCCAGGTCAATACTTCCACAGATGGGGGCTGGATGTTCCTCCTTTCACAATGAATCAAAAGCCTCGGGGTGCTGGGCATTGGCTATGGGGAAATTTCTGATTATACCACGCAGTGTGAGATGCGGGGACGATGTGTGAGGATTCGGGGGTCGGTGAGTGGCAGATTCAGCTGTGTGACCCTGTTAGGTTAGGTCCTGAGATGTCACAGTTTTAGATCCAAGTACAATGGACCCGGGGTTCAAGCTGCCCAGGTTTATGAGGTGTTGAGCCAGTATTTCTGTTCTGGGCTCAAATGTTTGTTTCGGGAGTTTCTTTGGAAGAAATGACTGCTATACCGAGGAGAGGATGAGTTACCATCCCATCCCTCACAGTGACAGGCTGTGAGTAAACGGGCTGTACCGTGTTTGCAACAGTAGAAATAGACCCTGAGGTTGGTGTTCAAACTGTGTTTGGAAATCCCCCCTCATTGTCTCCTGTCTGTCAATCGTTGGAAATGAAGCTGATGTGTTCAGTACAACTGTGGCTCACGTGGTTCACAAGAGTAATCTCAGGAATGAGAGGGTTTCTTTACGAGGGTGATTGATAAGTCTGTGGCTTGTGGTGGAAGGAGATGAGTTATTAACTTCAAACTTTATGTATAATCACTCAAAGAGATGATTTGAATGTGCATGTAACGAGAGCTGTATAACCCGTCTCCTTCTACCTTGGGCCATGAACTTATCAATCACTCTTACTGTCGACCAACTCTGGAGGTCCAAGTTGTCGAATTCTGCAAAGAAGGGATCCGTTTGCTCCACGACCGCTGGACTAAGCGTGTAAATGTAGGCGGGGACTATGTTGAAAAATAAACGTGCTGGGTTTTCTAAAATGGACTCCTTCTACCTTGGGCCACGAACGTATCAACCACCGCTCGTATGACAAGCATTTGATGGCTCTGAGCTTGTACTCTATTGAGTTCAGAAGTACAGAGGTGGACGGGATCTTATTTAAACCCACAGAATACTGAACAGCCTGGAGACAGTGGACACGTGGAGGATGTTTCCATCAGACGGAGAGTCTGGGGTCTGAGAGGACAGCCTCGGAATAATCAAGCTTCCCTTAAAACTGAGAGAAACTTCTCCAGCCAAAGAGTGGTCGATCTGTGGAGTTTGTTGCAACAGATGGTGATTGGGGCTGTCACTGGACATATTTCCGGCAGAGGTTAATATATTATTGATCGCTAACTATTGTCATTTTTTGTTAGCCAGAACTATCAGAGGATTATTGAATACAGCATGTTAAAAGCAGACTTTACAATTTTAGATTCTTCATTTCAAAATGGCTGCAGTGTTAACCTTTTTCAAAACTATACTCACAGCATACGATGCTGAGTTTGTTATTTCCCTTTTCGGTTATTTTCGGTGAGCCACTTCCTCCGTTTCCAGGGTAACGGCCCACCAGAGCTGCAAGAAGAGTTGCACATTCTTTTTATCGCTCTGTGGTCACCGCCTCTCAGCGCAGAGACAATGGCCTCGGGAGCAAATGTAACAGAATGATAGTGGGAGGAAAGGATGCTGTGAGTATTGGCTATGGAATGAACTGAGAACATAGAACCAGAGAAACATAGAGAACCCATAGCATAATACACAGGCCCTTCGTCCAACAGTGCTCTCCCAAACATGAACATACTTTAGAAATTTCCTAGGGTTACCCATCAGCCCTCTTCTTTTTATCTCCATGTACCTATCCAAAAGTCTCTTAAAAGGCCCTGTTGTATCCGCCTCCACCACCGTCGCCGGCAGCCCATTACACGCACTCACCACTCTCTGCCTAAAAAAAACTTACCCCTGACATTGCCTCTGTAACTTCTCCCAAGCATCTTGAAACTGTGCCCTCTCGTGTTAGCCATTTCAGCCCTGAGGAAAAGCCTCTGACTATCCACACGATCTATGCCTCTCATCATCTTATACACCTCTACTAGGTCACCTCTCATCCTCCATCTGTCCAAGAAGAAAAGGCCAAGTTCACTCATCCTATTCTCTTAAGGCATGCTCCCCAATCCAGAGAAATCCTTGTAAATCTCCTCTGCACCCTTTCTATCGCTTCCACACCCTTCCCGTAGTGAGGCGACCAGAACTGCACTCCAAGCACAGTACTCCAAGTGGGGTCCAACCAGGGGCATATATAGCAGTAACATTACCTCTTGGCACTTGAACTCAATCACAAGGTTGATGAAGGCCAATAACACCGTATGCCTTCTGAACCACACAGTCAGGCTGCGCTGAATTTTTGAGTGTCCTATGAACTCAGACTCCAAGATCCCTCTGATCCTCCACACTGCCAAGAGTCTTACAATTCATACTATATTCTGCCATCATATTTACCTTCTAAAGTGAACCACCTCACACTTATCTGGGTCAGACTCCATCTTCCACTTCTCAGCCCTGTTTCGCTTCCAATCGGGGTCCTGCTATAACCTCGACAGCCCTCCACACTATCCACAATACCTCTAACCTTTGTGTCATCAGTAAATGTACTGACCTATCCCTCCACTTCCTCATCCAGGTCCTTTAAAAAACTGACGAAGAGAAGTGGTGCCAGAACAGATCCCTGAGGAACAGCACTAGTCAGCGACGTCCAGGCAGAATATGACCCATCTACAAACAATTTTGCGTTCTGTGGGCAAAGCCATTTCTGAATCCACAAAGTAAAGTCCGCTTGGATCCCATGCCTCCTTACTTTCTTAATAAGCCTTGCATGGGGTACCTTATCAAGTGCCTTGCTGAAATCCATATACACTACATCAACTGCTCTACCTCCATAAATGTGTTTAGTCTCATCGTCAGAAAATTCAATCAGGCCGGTAAGGCACGAGCTGCCCTTGACAAGGCCAAGCTGACTATTCCTGATCATGTTATGCCTCTCCAAATGTTCATAAATTCATGAATCAGAACATGTGAAGTTGAATTCCTTACTTCCTATTTTCAGTTAGCTCTGCTGAGCCAGTTCCTCCATCACCAGGGTAACAGCCCAGCAGAGCTGCAGAGTGTTGAACATATTTATCGCTCTCTGGTCACCGCCCCTCAGTGACCTCAGGAGCCGGTCTGGAGGCCCGGATGTCTTGAGCATTCACTGTATGGAATATATAACGTTTCTATCGCAGGAAAGAGATAACTAATGAATGTAGGGATTGCATTCATGCAAATCTGTTCAGGATGTCACAAACAGGGTTCAAACAGGGATCACTCCCTCCACAATCCCCCTTGTTCATTCATCCCTCCCCACTAATCTTCTTCCAGGTACTTATCCCTGCATAAGCCTAAGTGCTACACCTGCCGTACCCCTCCTCCCTCACCTCCATTCAGAGACACAAAGCAGTCCTTCCGGATGAGGCAACGCTTCATCTGCGAATCTATTGCTGGGCTCATCTATTGTGTCCCGTGCTCCCGATGCGGCCTCCTCCACATTGGTGAGACCCGCCATAAACTGGGAGACGGTTTTTGTTTAGCATCTCTGCATCATCTGCCACAAGGGGGGACATTGCAGCGGCCAAACGTTTTAATTCTGATTCCCATTCGGACGTTTCGATCAGACCGCCCTCAGGGTGGAGGAGCAACACCTTAGTGATCGTTTTCACAAAAAAAACCAAAGGCCGGCAGATGTGTGGAGACGGAAGGGATGGAGGAAATGAGGATCGGACAGAAACATGTGGCTGAGATGGGAGAGCAGCCGCCATCTTGTTGGTGGTTAGAGGACTGAATGGCCTCCTCCTGCTGTTTTTCACTTGATGTTTCAGTGTTCCTGTCCAGTGAGGCTCCGGAGGAATGTGAATAGAAAAAGAGTGTTTATAAACATAGAAGTGATTTCAATGAAACCTGCACAATTCCTTTGAGGGTGGGAATTGTATGTCGGACCGGGATGGGAATCGAACCCTTAACTCTGAGAACCGGGAGATGGAGCCGTGGGGACGGGGAAGATACAGAGGGAAACATTAAAAATGTAGCTGGTGTAAATATGGAATAATGTGGGGAATGCGGCAGGTAGGTCGGGCAGCGTGTGAGGGGCGAGGAGCAGAGTCACCGGTTTCTCGCTCCCACTTCAAACGCAGATCTGCAGCATCTCAGGTTTTCGCTTCCGAGGCCCCGCCCCCGCTCTCACAGCCTCCGGATGGGCGGGGTTTTCTTTCCGTTCTCTGTTGAAGCTGATCGTCTGTGGGGAGCCGGTGGACGGATCTCGCTGCTCTCCGGACAAACTGATGAAGTTCTCATCGGTCAGTATTGAGGCCGGTCACTGGGGTTGAACGCAACCGACAATTTCCCATCGGTGAGTACTGAAGTCGATCCCGGGGGCGGGGAACCTCATGTTGGGCAGAGAGTCCCGTTAACTTCCTCGAACTGGCGGCCTCGTCCCGCTTCCTGGATACAACCTGTCGTGGTCGGTCCGGGTTATGGGACCTTCACACCGAACCGCCTGAGATGAGCCGATGCTCAGCCCCTGGTGTTCTGGTCCCAGGAGCGGGATGAGGTGGTGATGCCGAGACTGAACCCATCCATTAAGATGTACCTGATGAACTTTACCTCCATCACCCGGCCCGGTATCGGATCCAAACTCCACCTGGATCGACGCCTGGGGTCGATAATTGTTTTACATATTTCCAGCACACTGGAAGCGGCCGTTCGGCCTGTTGTGTTCTTGCAGACAGCGGGTTAAATTAAGCAATCGCAGCCTCGGGACACAGCTCCACGTGTATGAGAAGTTTCATCTTTCCCCGTTCAGACAGGACAGTGAGATCCAGATCTCTCACGTCCTCTCGGGGGATTGGGAAGTTTATTTCCATCTTCTGTCCATTGCTACGACTTGCCGAAATGCTGACAGTGTTTCCCGATATCTGGCCCCATTAACGCGAGAATTAAGTCTTGTTCATTTATCTGGGTTTCCCGGAAATGTGTACGCTCCCTCCGGAATTTCCAAAGGAGCAACCCAGGCTGTCTAATATTTCCACACGATTGAAATGGGGAATCTTTATTTTGTACAGAGGTAAAGTGAAAATCGTGTCTCCGGCATTCTCTACACAGATCAATACATTGCAGCAGTACATTGAGGTAAAACAAATCATTCTCAATGATATATATATATCAACCATCTTGTTCCACCTCTGTCCAGCCTGTATCCCACTACCTCAATGATATATATCAACCTTCTAGTTCAATCTCTGTCCTGCCTGTATGCCACCAGCTCAATGATATATATATATCAACCTGCTTGCTCAATGTTTGTCCAGCCTGTATCCCAATGCCGCAATGATATATTTCAGCAATCTCTCTTCTTAACTTTGTCTTCATTGTGAAGTTTAGTATTGCACCTTTCTATTTATTTATTTATTTGTGTGCCTGTTTGTTTGTTTATTTATTTATTTAGTCAGTTAGTTAGTTAGTTAGTTAGTTAGTTAGTTCGTTAGTTAGTTGGTTAGTTAGTTAGTTATTGTTCGCTAGGAATACCAGAGGTTTAGTTGGACACAACACGTGACAGGGTAAAAGCAACCATTTCAATTTTAGTTTCACCGTTACAAAATGGCTGCACTGTTAATCTTTGTCATAACGGAACTCACAGCATCTGATGTTGAGTTTGTTATTTCCTTTTTCGGTTATTTTCAGTGAGCCACTTCCTCTGTTTCCAGGGTAACGGTCCGTCAGAGCTGCAGCAAGTGTTGCAGTTTTTATCGCTCTGTGGTCACCGCCTCTCAGTGTAGAGACAGTGGCCTCGGGAGCAAATGTAACAGAGTGATAGTGGGAGGAAAGGATGCTGTGAGCATTGGCTGTGTGGGATGTGTTACACCAGGGTCAGAATGAACTCAGAACTAACAGAGTGGTTGGGGTGGGGTGGCATTTACAGTTCAGGGTGGCAATCTGTTACTATCTGTGCATTAAAATGAAGAGGGAGTAAATACTACAGTTGCAGGAAATTTAAAGTAAGGAAGGGAAAATACTGGAGACGCTCAGCAGATCGGCAGCATCTTGGACAGTCTCAGCTCTGGAACTGGGTCTTCCACCATTTCTCCTTTCAGAGACGTAGTCTGATGTACTGAGCTCCCAGCATTTTCTACTTTATAATTTTACATTTTGTTCCTGCTGCACTGCAGGAAACATGGCAGCCCGCTCTGCTGTGCAAGATCCCACACAGCGATGACATAGAGATCAAATGTGCTCGGTTTAGCTGCTGGGGTCAGGCTGAAGTGTATCCGCATCCTCTATACAGACCGGGGAACCAGCCTGAGCACCGGCCCCGGCAGAGGGTCATTAGGTTCCAATTCCACCTTAGTTTGTGAATCGGAAATGGCAGGAACCCCACGGCAAATTGCCGGCACCAAGGCGTCTTTGTATGGGTGATAATATTGGGCTGGTGACTCTGATGATATGGAATTGGCAGTATACGGGCTACAGTCCAGGTTGGTAATTCTGCAGCTGGGATCGGAATTTTCTCAGTCTGCAGTGAAGCTGAAATCCCGGGCGGTTGGGCATTGGTTATGGGGAAATCACAGTCAATACTGTCCAATAGGATATCATATCTGTCAAGTATTTTGGAGATTATTTAAGAATGAACTAGGGCGTTAGGTGAAGTTGGGCAGTGACGTTGTTCATCTGAACTTTGGTAAAGTCTGTAACAAGATCCTGCATGGCAGCTGATCGGGGAGGTTCGGTCACGTGGGATTCACAGGGGGCTGGCGAGGTGGATTCACACCGGGCTAGAGAACAAGAAGGAGAGGGGGATGAATGTAGATGGTTCTAACGAATGGAGGCCTGTGACGAGTGGGATGTGAGTGTCAGTGTTGAGATCTCTGTAATTTACTATTCATGCCCTTGATTTGTATATGAATGTACATGGCTACAGAGAAAATGTAGTGTAGTTTTTTTGGGGGGGTTTGATTTACTTTTCAGCTGGTTTGGCACACTATTGTGTTCCTGTGATGTACTGTTCCATGTTCTGTTCTATCTTCAGCATCTAGAGTTTCTCTTTGACTTCCACTGGCAGATAGACAGGTGAGAGTAAGGGGGAATTTCCAAATGTGAATTCAGTTCTGAAACCCCGGTCTATTTCTACCGGTGCAAACACAAAACAGGGTATTTAATCACAGCCTCTCCCTGTGAGAGATGGAGTGGGAACTCATTCTCTGCTTTGCTTCCAAAGGAACTTCAGAACCAAACATCTGAGCACAGAACAGAAATACTCGCTCAACATCTCATAAACGCGGACAATTTGATTCCCTGATTCATTTTATCTGGGTCAAGACATGTGTGGTATCCCAGGATGCAACCTCAGAGGGTCACAGCCCGCACCCAGAGCCTCGCACATCTTTTCCACATCTCACACTGAGAGATTCACGCTACCAAGATCCAGCCCCCGGAGACGTCTGCTTCATTGCGGAAGGAGGAACATCCAGCCGCATCTGTAAAAGCACCAACGGAGACTGAAGCCCAAACACTGACAGTTCCATATTCCTGGAGCCCCCATCCCAAGATTGTATCTCAAGCACCAGCTCTCCCAGGGCTCTTTGTTGCCAGAATAATCCGAGGAATGATAAGCATTATGCATGTGGAGCATTTGATGGCCCTGGGCCTGTGTTCAGTGGAGTTCACATGGTTGGCGGGTTAGGACAGGGGTGATTATTTACACCGACTGAATGACAGGAAGTTTGGTTGCAGTGAGAATGGAAAGGGTGTCTTGATTAGACGGAGAGTCTGGGATCTGAGAGTACCGCCTCAGAATAAAGAAGCTTCACTTTAAAACTGAGATGAGAGCAATTACTTTAGCCAAGTGTTGGTTGATCTGTGGAATTTTATGCCACAGAGGGTGGTGGAGGCTGTCGTTGGGTATATTCATGTTCTGGATTGCTAAATAGGTTGCGTGCTATAGCAGGGAAGCAAGAATACGGTGTTGGAAAAAAAAATCTCCATGATTGATTTTGGAGCAGACTAGAATGACCGAATCACCTAATTCTACTCCTGTGCATTATGATTTGTATCTTATACCATGACTGAGTAATGAGTTCTTTGTGTCCCATCACAAAGAAGAGAAACTCTTCAGATGCTGCCAAGCAACACACACAAAATGCTGGAGGAATTCAGCAGGCCAGGCAGCATCTATGGAAGAGAGTAGAGTCGACATACAGATGCTGCCTGGTGTGATGAGGTCCTGCAGCAATTTTGTGTGTGTTTCTTTGTATCCCATGTCAGGCTTTAGAAAGTGTGAGGGGCAGTTACAGATTTCTTCACTCGCATCATTATATATGAGTTCAAGTTTAAGTTCCAATAAGTTTACTTCTTTGTTCTACTTTGTATGAGTAACATGCTTCATTATCTCTCTGGTTAAAGATAGACCTGACCTGCGAGATGTATTGGAAGAAAAGACCACGACAGGAAGAAAATCACAACTGAAGGCGAGTGAACAGCAACAATGAACCAGCCCGAAGACGGACAGCAGCAAATGGAGATAACCCATCTGACTTGGCGTCTCCATTGATTCAGTCAGGAGAGAGTTTGGTGAGTCTTATTTACCCAAACACTGGTCCTTTAGACATTACATTTCTGTGCCAAGGAAGGTAGGAAATAGCTGGAGTGGGACTGAATAAGCCTCGGAATACCAGTATGCGTCTGTCAGACCCATTTGCACTCACTGCAGATTTGCTAATTACTCTGAGAAGCCACGCAAATTCCCTCATATTGTTTGCTCATTTCAAACTCTTATCAGTTCTGCTGTTTCCTTGCTTGGCTGTGTTAGGTCACAATAATCTCAAAATGCATTGAGAATTTCCTCTCTTTATAAGAGGCCGCAGTTTTCTCCTGCTCTAGTGATTGCAGAAATGTGGAATTACCGTGAACTACAGCAACATGTCATTGACTCCTCTGTCTATTGCAAGCTGCAACGATATACTTGCCCTCGAGTATGTTGTCGCACAAGCCTCCGCAAACCCTCTTGAAGCCGAATGTCCCAGCACCACATTTCAGTCTTAACCAGCAAATGCCAACCAATAATTTACATTTGTATACCCTGTCGCCATCAAATGCTTTTCTGCTAATAAATTGTCAGAACCTACGAACCTGTGATTAAGCATATTTAGGTTTTATAATGAAGTTATGTTCCCATTTGGCCCTGTACCAAAGGCATGGGTTATATCTGTACTTGAGATGTCCCTGCAGCCGGGACTTCTGGAGCTGCCGGGGTGAGTTTAAACTCAGTCGCTGCGGGATGGGAACCAGAGTGTTTGGTCAGATAATAGAAGGGTTGATATAAAGGTAGATGCGAGTTCACAGAGACTGTGGAAGGATCGGATGTGGACAGGGCATCATGTAGTCAGTTGGAAATGTCTTTAATTCAATACAATATGTATTAAGAATACGAGTAACTTAGAACATGGATGGTACATGTTATCACCATTACACAGACAGGACTGTTACAAGGGCAGGATTGGTGTTTGATGCTCCAGGTTTTACTTGTTTCATAATACATATGGGAGGGGGGGTGGGGGGGGTGAAAGGCGGAGAATTGTCTTTACTAATTAGGAATCATATGACAGTTACATAAACAGTGGACATCAATGTGGGTGGAAATCAGAAAAGGGAAGGGAGCTATCATTCTGTGAGTATTCTATCGGCCTCCCCCAAAGCCACTGGGATAATGAGAGCAGATAACTTGGCAGATTTGGGAAAGGTGCAAAAACAACAAGGTTATTATCATTATTGATCTCAACTTTCCTGATGTTGATCCCACCTCCTTGTTCCAAAATGTGTCAATGGGGCAGAATGTGTTGTGTGTCCAGGAAGGATTCTTGACATGGTATGTGGATGGGCTAACTGGAGGATTTGCCATACTGTATCTAGTATGAGGCAATGATGCTGGTCAGGCGACAAATGTCACGATGGGTGACCCTTTTGAGATAGAGACCACAACACCCCAACTTTTATCATTGTCATGGACAAGGATAGTAGCAGACGATACGAGGCAGTATTTAACCAGTGGATGGATAGTTACAATGGTATTCGAAGCATCTTGGGGGTGTAAATTGGGAAAACATTTTCAAAGGGAAATGCCAGATGCAACTGTGAAGTTTGTTTCAGGAACACTTGAATGCGGTTCGGGGTAGATTTGTTCCACACACAGTGAAAGAATGTTTATATAAACGAACCGTGGTTCACAAGGGATGAGAACATTTCAGCAAGAGGGAAAATGAAGCATTATTTAGGTACAGTAAGCAACATTCAAGCGAGGCTCTAGAGAATTATATGGTATCCTGGAAGGAACTTAAGAAGCGACTTGGAGGTCGAAGGCAACTTGTGAAGTCCTTGGGAAGTAGGACGAAGGAAAACCCAAGGCATTCTACATGTGGGTGAAGAAGAGGAGGGTGAATAGATTGAGGGTAGGACTAGGACTACTCAGGAACAAAGGTGGAAACGTGGCTGGAGGATGCGGTGATAGGTGAGGTGCTTAATGAATGCTTTGCTTCAGTTACCAATGAGGTGGACAGTGATTGTGATGATAGAATAGCAGCATGGCAATATTAAGAAAGAGATGTTCAATCTACCAATATACACCACATTACTACAGGAAGTGAGGGGGGAGGTTACCGGGCATTGACAATGATCATTGTATCCTCTCTGGCCACAGGGATAGTAACACATGATTGGAGGCTGTCAAATGTTGTTCCATAATTCAATTGTCATGGTTCCGGTTGGCTGTTCCCCTTTAACGCTCCTTTCTTCCTAATTATGCCCTAATTTCAGTCATTAGATCTCCATTGCTGCTAGTTTACTCAATTACCATACACCTGGTTTTCATCAGAGACTGTGAAATAAATACGATGGCGACACGATCACAGGTTGCCAGTTTGTTGGTCTATTCCCATGTGATACTTTGTTTCTCGACTGCTTAGAACTGTTTGTTCTAAGTTCAACTCCAGTCTCAAGATATTCCATGAAAACCGCGTCACCGTGTCATGACTCCATGTCAGAGCTCCGTGTCAAGATTCCTCCGGTTTGCTGTCCAACGTTCACGCCTGCGCCCGCATCCCCAACTCAATCTCCACGCCGGTGTCCTGCACTTGGGTTCTGCTCAGTCGCTCTGTGCCACATCAATAAACCCAATGGGTTTAATCCTGGGGATTATAGACCAGTGAGTGTTACATCGGGGTGGGCAAACCTTGGAACTCCAGCTGAAAACAATGAAAGACAGTTCCTTATCTTGCTCCGGTGGTTGGACTTGACAGCGGTGAAGGCAAGGCTCAAGGCAAGGCAAGGCTGCAGGCGACGCAGGCTCCAGGATGAAGGTGAAGGGAAGGGATACAGACAGGGGGTATGGACAAGAATCAGCTTCCTCAACAGAAACTGGGGAAAACCTGGACTAAGGAACATGGACCGGACTGTGAACCGGAATGCGCTACGATCTTAATGTGTTTCCCCGGAAAGGAGCTCCAAACCCACCAGACAAAGCAAGACTACCCAGACACACCAAGTCAGGAGACCAACTCTACCACCCAACAAACCAAAAACTAAAGCTACAAGACCTACACAAAACCACATAGTTACAGTTAACGTATAGTTACAACAGTGCAGCCAATACCATAACTGATTAAAAACAAAACCATGGGCACAGTAAAAAATAGTCCAAAGATGTTAAAAGATTCTAAGTTCGAAAGAAACCATGACACAGTTTCCACAAGTCCTCAGGGTCCCGATAGACTCGTCATCCCACGCAGTCGGCAGAAGGGATTACCCCCGCTATGGACTTCCAAGGCGCCTGTGGACTCAGCTTCACAGACAATGAAAGCTCTGTCAGACCCAGCCTCGCAGACGCAGCACACAGTGAAAGCGCCCCGACCGCAGCGGACTCCGAGTCCGTCGAACCCGTTGTGTTAAAGTTAGACCTGAGGTGAGAGATTTATTGGAAGAAATGCCCCAAATGGAAGCAAACCACGAGTGAAGACGAGGGAACAGCAGCAAGTTAACCTGCCCGAGGACTGAGAGCACCAACTGGAGAGAACCCATCTGACTCAGAGTTTCCAGTGATTCAGTCAGCAGAAAGTCTCGTGAGTCTCATTTACTCAAACACTGGTCCTTTAGACATTACATACCTGCACAAAGGAAGGTAGTAAATAGTTGGGATGAGACTGAAAGTGCCCAGAAGTACCAGTTATGCCTCTGTCAGACCAGTTACTATCACTCCAGGTCAGGTGATGTGCTGTCAGTATCCCAGCTCTTTAAAGTCACTCACATTCCCCACACTGGGATTTGATATCACTCTGCGTCCCCTCATGCCTGACGTCACGTGTGAGTTCCCCCACACTAGGATCTGACGTCACGTGCGCACTTCCTTACGTCACACTGGTGCTGAGACGGTTGAATTTTACCGGCTAAGGTAACAGCTACCTGACCCACCCACCCCACCCGACAGACAACAGAGGCGTTACCCTCTTCACATTGGTGAGAAGTGATATCAATCACTGCTTACACCCAATAATAGAGATGGACCTGCTGATACCGACTTCCGCTCCCGTCCTGAAACTCCCATTCAAAACAGAACAAATCTCAAAGTAAATGTCCAGCCTTTTTATTTATTTACATTTCCCTCCACGTGAAGTGACTTCTGTGGCCGGATTATAATGTATTGCTGACAGAGAGGAGGAGACCGCTCGGCCCATTGGCTTGATGCAGGCTACTCGCAGAGTGAGTGATCTGGCAGAATTTTACTGAGATGATAAAGATGATGTGAGAGGGGGGTGAGTCTGAGAGGTTGTTTGTCTCTGGGGAAGGAGCCCATTGACAGTGGAGAAGGGGGGTGAGGATGGTGTGAGAGGGGTGTGAGTCTGAGAGGTTGTTTGTCTCTGGGGAAGGAGCCCATTGACAGTGGGGAAGGGGGGTGAGGATGGTGTGAGAGGGGTGTGAGTCTGAGAGGTTGTTTGTCTCTGGGGAAGGAGCCCATTGACAGTGGGGAAGGGGGTGAAGATGGTGTGAGAGGGGTGTGAGTCAGAGAGGTTGTTTGTCTCTGGGGAAGGAGCCCATTGACAGTGGGGAAGGGGGGTGAAGATGGTGTGAGAGGGGTGTGAGTCTGAGAGGTTGTTTGTCTCTGGGGAAGGAGCCCATTGACAGTGGGGAAGGGGGTGAAGATGGTCTGAGAGGGGGGTGAGTCCGAGAGGTTGTTTGTCTCTGGGGAAGGAGCCCATTGACAGTGGGGAAGGGGTGAAGATGGTGTGAGAGGGGGGTGAGTCTGAGAGGTTGTTTGTCTCTGGGGAAGGAGTCCATTGACAGTGGGGAAGGGGGGTGAAGATGGTGTGAGAGGGGGGTGAGTCTGAGAGGTTGTTTGTCTCTGGGGATGGAGCCCACTGACAGTGGGGAAGGGGGGTGAAGATGGTGTGAGAGGAGTGTGAGTCTGAGAGGTTGTTTGGCGGATCAAGGAGCAGGGTGAGGAAGGAGCCCATTGACAGTGGGGAAGGGGGGTATATTATTGAAAGGATGAAGATGGTGTGAGAGGGGTCGGACAGGATACAGAGGCGAGCAGAGGGATTCACCACATTGGGAGGCAAACACCGGCACACTGTTGATCTGCAAGTGTGGCCGATGGTCCGGGCAAAGTGGTTTGGAGTCGTGTTGGGGGGGCAAGAATGAACTGGTCTTGAGTCTTATTGAATGACAGGATGAACTGAACGGGCTGAGTGGCCTGCTCCTGTTTCTGGTGTCTTGGTGTTAAAAGGGAATGAATAACCAGACCCTTCTTGGGTCTGCATGATGTCCCAGTGGGTGTTTTAGGGACCGGTGCTTGGAGCCCAGTCGTTTCCAAACTGTGTCAACAACTTGGCTGAGGGAACAAATTTAACATTTTCTAGACTGCTCTTGAAAAAAATGTATATTTGTACATTGTTAATGACAGAAAATCTATATTTATGATTATTGACACAACATATATATTTGTATATTGTTAATGACATAAAACTTGTATTTCTATATTGATAATGGCGCAGAATTGTATAATCTGTCATCTGAATGTACTTGCCTGTGATGCTGCTACAAGTCAGTGTTTATCTGTCCCTGTACCTTCCCATATTGTGCACTTGGCAATAAATTCAATATTTGTTTCTGCTGCAGAAGTGGGTGATCTCACAGTTCCCACATTGGGCTCCAGCTGACCTGTTTCTCCAACTCACTCCTTTTACCTCAGTTTCCCTGAAACCTCTTGACAAGAGACACAGAACATTGAACAGTACAGAACCAGAACAGGCCCTTCGGCCCAAAACGTTTTGCTCTGCTAATTAAATTAGGAATCAAATGGCTAACTAATCCCTTCTGCCAACACAATGTCCACACGTCCCTCACACTCATGTGCTGATTTAAATATCTCTTAAAAGTCACCGCTGTGTCTCCCAGAACCAGCACCCCGGGCAACACATCCTAGCAACCCGCCACTCTCTCTGGTAATAACACTTGCCCCTCACATCTCCTTTCAAACTACTCCCCCTCACTTTAAATACATGGCCTCTTTTATTAGACATGTCTAACCAGGATAAAAAATATTGTCTGTCTTCTCTATCTCTGCCTCTCATAATGTTATACACCTCCATCGTCTCACCCCAGCCTGCAGGGCTCCAGAGAAAACAACCCAAGTTTGTCCAACCTCTCATTATAGCTCATGCCCTCTAATCCAGGCAATATCCTGGTAAACCTCTTCTGCACCATCTGTGCGTTATGTAATGAGGGACTGAGGTGCAGTGACTAGGGAGGGAGGTAGAAAGTACATTGTATTTATTGTAAGAGTTATCAGGTATAAGAATGAAAATGACTTTAACGATTATTTGGACTTTGTTGAGATTGTACCTGGAATATGGTGTAAAATCCTGCCCCACCTCAATACTAACACGGGTTATATAGACCAAAGAACAAACTGCCGGAGGAACTCAGTGGGTCGGGCAGCATCTGTGGAGGGAAATGGACCGTCAACATTTCGAGCCGAGACCCTCCCTCTGGCCTGAGAGTGGACGGGAAATAGTCCGAGAAAAGAGGTGAGGGGTGGGGATGAGGCAAGAGCTGGGGAGAGAGAGAGATGGATCCAGGTGAGGGGGGAGGTGGGAAGGTGGAAATAGTGACAGGGGTGGGAGGTGAGTGGTTGGGGCAACACGGGGCTGCAGAAGATGGAAATTAATTCTATAGAGGATGAACAAAGAGGTTAGAGAGTATTTGTTGTAGAGAGTGCAACAAAGATTCAGCAGACTGATCCCTGGAGTGGTGAGGTCATCATATGAAGAAAGATCAAATGTGATAGCCCTTTCATTTAGAGAATCGAGGACTGAGAGGTGAACACATTGAAATGCACAACATCATTACCGGTTGAACAGCGATCCCAGTCTCTGGAAAAGGGGGTGGACTGTCCGAGACTGAGATGAGGGGAAATGTCTCCACTCCGAGGGTGGTGAATGTCTGTAAATCCCCTCCACAGAGGGCGGTGAAGACTCGGTGATCGTCCTCACATAAAACAGAGGCCGGCAGATGTGTGGAGACCGAAGGGATGGAGGAAATGAGGATCGGGCAGAAACATGTGGCTGAGATGGGAGAGCAGCCGCCATCTTGTTGATGGTTGGAGGGGCTGAATGGCCACCTCCTGTTGCTTCTCGCTTGATGTTTCAGTGATCCTGTTCAGTGCGGCCGGGGAAATGTGAATAGAAACATAGACTGATTTAAATAAAACCTGCACAATTCTGGATTGGGTCTAAAATGTGTGCCGGACCGGGATGGGATTCAGACCCGTAACTGTGACCCGGGGGGTGGAGGGATGTGGACGGGGAAGATGCAGAGGGAAATTTTAAAATATATCCAGTGTAATTATGAGATGATGTTTGAAATGCGGTGGGGGGGGGGTGTCGGGCAGCGTGTGAGGAGCGAGGAGCGGAGTCACCGAGTCACGTGGGAGACCGTCCACCCGTCATGTGATCCCGTTGTACCGCAGGGCTGCAGCATCTGCAGGTCCGTTTCCGAGGCCCCGCTCACAGCTCCGATAACGCGCTGACGACATCGCGCATGCTCAGTACGGGAAGGGACTTTAGTCTGCAGAAGCAAAATGCTCCCACGAACGGAGCCTTTGTTGCAGCGCAGATGGAATTAAACACTGCCGGACAAACGTTTATGAAACCTGGACGTTTTTCTTTGTTGTACTGCATTTTTATCCTGTCCTTTAATTAGTAAGTAAGATCAAAAAAATGTTTTTTTTTTCTCTTGTCTGTCTTCATCCTAAAATATTCATAGATGCATTTTACAAAAGAGGACACATCTACGATGTTGTGCTTTTCTCAGTCCGTGTGAAAATTTCCGGCTCAGAGCAATGGTTGATCCATGTAGCTGCAGAAATAGTAATTAGAGGGAACATTGGAGACCGAACCACGTTACATTCTATGCATATTAATCACGATTGAATATGGTACATTATCGTGCTTCCTGTTATCGAGGAGATGTTAAAAGTCAATAGAGTGGACAAAACAGTTTCACCGGGAGCCTCTCTGGTATCCAGGAAATAGTAATGAATAACGCAAGAAAAATTAATAATAGTTTCGCCTTGTCCGTGGGAGCGTACTGTGAGGCAAAGACACTCAGGTGCTGAATGATATAGAACTAATATTGAGCCGCGAATAACTAGACGGTCCATTTACTATAAATTCAAGAGCTTTTCGTTTTCGTTTCTCGAAAGATCACTATTAATGCCCCGATAATCACTTTTACTACCTTTTCAGAACACTGGGTGTAGTACCTCCCCCATTATAGGTCTGAGCAAGGATGTGATCTGGGCCAAATTGCGCAATTAAGCGTTCAGCATATCACGCATCATCCTGGATAATCCCAGTTCTGATACTGGGTCTTCCACAGTGTCTTTTTCCACAGATGCAATCTGCTGTACCGAGTTTCCAGCACTTTATAAGAGGACGCAGGAATATGGCATTGGGGCGGAAAAAAAATCAGCCATGATTGAATGATGGAGGAGACTCGATGGACTGAATCACTTCATTCTGCTCTGATATCTTATCATGACTGAATGATGAGTCCTTCGTATCCCGTATCAGGATTTGTGACGTGTGAGGGACAATTACAGATTTGTTCCATGAGATTCTTTTATTTGTCTTCAGCGTTTAAATTTCAGTGAGATTAGCTTTTGAAAAAATTGAGCACAGATATTTTTTCTCCTTTGCATTGTTAATGTGCTTCATTATCTCTCTGGTTAAAGTTAGACCTGCGGTGAGAGATTTATTGGAAGAAAAGCCCACAGCTGGAAAGAAGCCAGGACTGAGAACGAGGGAACAGCGACAAGTGAACCAGCCCGAGGACTGAGAGTACCAACTGAAGAGAACCCTCTGACTCAGAGTTTTCATTGATTCAGTCAGGTGAAAGTTTGGTGAGTCTCATTCACTCGAACACTGGTCCTGTAAACATTACATATCTTTACAAAGGAAGGTACGAAATAGGTGGAATGCCTCGGTCAGACCAAGTTGCAATCACTCCAGGTTCTTGTAATGTGCTTTCAGAAGCCCAGCTCTTTACAGTCACTCACATTCTCTGAGTGTTTGCTCATTTCAAGGTGCTGCATCATCTGAAGTAGCTTTTGGTTAGTTCTGATGTTTCCTTGTTACGTTATAATCATCTTAAAATGCGTTGACAATTTCCTCCCTTTATAAGAAGCCCCAAGTGTGTCATGTTGTAGTGATTGTAGAAATGTGGAATTACCATGAACTGTAGCAACATGCCCTTGATCCCATTGGCTATTGCAATCTGCAGTGGTATACTTACCCTCGAATATATCGTCACGTAGGCCTCTGCTGAGAACAGACCATTTATAAAGCAAAATATCCCAACACTGCATTTTATTCAGTCCTAACTAGCACATGGCAACCCATAATTTACATTGACATACCTTGGCCTCATCAAGTACTTTTCTGCTAATTACATTGTCAGAACCTGTGAACGTGACATTAAGCAGAGGTGGGAATTCAAAGTTATGTTCCAATGGACGTTGTGCATGGGACTTCGGTAAAGCCTTTGACAAGGTGTCACGTGGCAGCTTGGTCTCGATGATCAGGTTCCATGCTGTCCAGAGAGAGCAAATTGGATGTATTCAAAATTAGCTTCAAGGTAGCAAGCAAAGAGTGCTGGTTGAAGGTTTCTCCTCGCAATGGAGGCGAGTAATTAGCGGTGTGCCGTGAGGTTACAAGTTGGGACCTTTGATATTCGTTATTTTATAGCAATGATTTGGATGCGGTTGCACAAGGATTACTTGACTGGTAAGTTTGCAGAATGCACAACATTAGTAGTTCTGTTCACAGAGAAGATTATCGTAGCATCTAGGGGATCTAAATGGACAGGGGCTGGTAAAGAGATTGCAAAGCCAATCTGATCAGCAGCGGATTCATGCAGATGTTGGGGATCATGTGGAGGAAACAGCCAGAGGAAGTGGATGAGCCAGGTGCAGTTGCATAATTCAAAAAGCAGTTGGGGTGTGTAGATGGAGTGAAGAGGCCAGAAGGGAGATGGCCCCATCACAGGAAATTGTGACCATCTCAGTGGGCACTGTGGTTGGCATTGTCTCGTTGGGCTGAACGCTCTGAATTTGGATTGTATTGCTCTGTGACTCTGTCAGTAGATGCGCCAGGTATCAGTGGACAGATATGGTGTGGAAGTGGTTACTAACAGGGAATGTTTGGTCCCCATGCCAAATGCTACAGGGGATGGAAATACTGTCATATTTGCAAAGTAGTCGTACTCTCTGTCTGACTGTCTGCTTGTTCTGAAATTTAGAGCCTCACCAGCAGGTGGAGCTGTCCTGCAGAGCGACCAAAGTGTTATCAGACGACGACAATCAACAATCGCCAGTCAAAATCAGAATGGACAAAGGTATGATCACAGGGATCTTTGAATTAAACTTTTGTCGCATTTGTACACAATAGTTCAGATTAAAAAACTGACAGAGGTGTTAACAGTGCATAGAAAAGTTTCATCCAGCAGTGTCATTTATCCCACTGGTAAAGCGGCCTTGAGTAATTGATCAACCCAACAGTTCCAGCGCAGGGACCTGACACCAGTAATGGTCGAATCACTCCGCTCATCATACAAAGCTTCAGCTGAGTGAAAGGAGCAGGGGCTCCTGAATCAGGTGGTTGTGGGTGAAACACAGACAGGAATGTGACAGCGATCTTGTTGTTTATGTGAATGTTCAGGGTCAGGGTCCATTTCACCTCCAGACAGGCCCTGATGTGTAAGACATCCTCAACTTTCATTTATAAAATTCAGAAGCAGATGAAAGGAGCATTTCCGGGATTTCCGAGATTCTATGATAACACAGCATTTCAGGTTTTGGAAGGAAAGCTACCAACTCCCCCCCCCCCCTGGTTTTTCTTGCCTGCTACGCAAAGGAGGAGGGGTGTCACCGAAATCTGTTTTCTGTAGCGGAGCGGAGATCATTGCCGGTGCTGGGAATGGCTGAGGAACAGGAGGCAGCTCATTCTAGATACATTTGTGATCTGCTTCGGAGTTTTAACACCCCAGTGAATGTCTGGGCTGTGGAGAAATGGTGAACCTGAGTTTCTAAATATTTCCCTCTTGATATGATCTTCTACCTGAATTTAAATTCCCAGGATCTTGGCTGGGAAACCCGGCATAACCAATGACCAAATGTCTGTGTCACCTGTAGACATTGTGATTGTGCTCAAATCTGAGATTCCAGCTGGAATAAAAACGATGCTCCAGCCTGGAAACGGGTCCTTCGGCCCATATAATTCATGCTGATCTAAATGTCCCATTTTCCTGCCGTTTTCCCAAATTTCCCTCGTAAACTTCTTCTCCCCTTTTTCCTGCCCACATGCTCTCAATTTTGTAATTTTATTTGTGTTAGCGGCCTCCTCTGGATGCATGTAATTTATACCCATCAGCAACCACCTGGAAAAATGCCCCTTTGGTCCCTTTTAAATCTCTGCCTTCGAGTCTCAGACCTCCTTACCCGGGCAAAAAGACTGTGACCATCTGTCCTATCTGCACCCCTGATTACTGTATGTGTGTGTGTAAGGTTTCCCTTCAAGCTCCTGAGCTCCAGGGCAAGCTGTCCCAGCCCAACCATATAACACAAAAAACAACACCCTAGCCCAGTACCGTAGTGTTCATTCTTCACTTCACACTTTCCAGCTTCATCACCTCCATCCTATAGATTAGCAACTGCAACTACACACAAAGCTCTATAACCAAGACTTTGCCAATGACATGCATAGTTGTTACATGATGATCAGCAGGTGGGGGATAAGGTGGGAACCAGGGGAGAGGACAGCATAGATCGCAAGGGAATGGTCAGCCTGCGACCCAGGGGACCGGACGACGTGCGTCTCAAGGGAATGGTCAGTCGGTGACCAAGGGGACTGGAGAAAGCAACTCAAGTCCCCTTGTCCAGTCTCCAGCTCCTCGTGTGACAAAGCAACTGGAGAATGTGTGATCCAGCGGACTGGACCATGTGTAATCCCGTTGCTGGTCTTTGTGTGACACAGACTACTGGACAGTTAGTGACCGAGGGAGATTTCAGCTTGTGGAAGATAATCACAGTGATATTTCCCGGTATCACCGGACACCGGTGCATTATGATCCCGTGGTCATCCGTGCGTTCAACTGCTGTGATTAGTATTACTGTGCCGATCCTGCTATTTTACTGGGAGTAAATGTGTCCGGTCACCGGCTTAACGGGATGATCACCTGACAGGATGTACGGTTCACATTAACCAGCACAGTCCCCCTCCAAATCTGGTCAGCCAGAATCTCGGCTCCATTGTAATCTGAATCAGTTTTGCTCAGATCTAAATCATACTTGTATAACCTGCAATTCATCACTTATTTCAGGTGGGAAATTGAAACGAGCAGCGAAAAGACTGAAGAGGATTTTACCAGGCGGATCATCGAGGGAAGATGATCTGGACACGGGAAGCAAGGTACCAAAGCAGGGTCAGATTGAGAGCGATGTCCCAATGGAATGCGGTCCGGCCGCAGAGGAGGAGGAGAAAATTCAGCCCAGAGACAGTGACGTCAGAGACACCGATCAGGACAATGGAACCGGCACAAGTGAGGCGACTGCCTGTCAGCTCAGAGACAGTGGCGTCAGAGACACCGATCAGGACCCAGGAACCGGCACAAGTGAGACGACTGCCTGTCAGCCCAGAGACAGTGGTGTCAGAGACACCGATCAGGACCCTGGAACCGGCACAAGTGAGGCGACTGTCTGTCAGCTCGGGAACTCATTGAACACAGAACTGTCAAGTCCCCAAGAAGGAGTGGGTGAGTGAAATATGAGGGTAATGTGCTCACAGAATGCGGCAGGGTGGAGGGTAAAGGTGACGCCTTGTTAGAGGGTTGGTCAGAGGAGAGGGAAAAGGTGTGGGTGTGGTACATGTGGTGCACTGGGCAGCCGTTACCCCACTACAGGAAATGTACTACCTGCTCTGAGGATTTCCAGGATGTGAATTGGAGGAAATGCAGCTGTCCAGATGAGGAGAGTGTTTCCGGGATGTGTATCAGGGGAAATGTATTCGCCAGGATGGAGAGAGTATCTCTGGGAAGCGAATATTACCAACAGTCCCAACGTTTATGCCCATCCAAATTTAAATAGGTGAATGGGTCTGATGGGGGATGGACTGGTTTATATTAAATGTGGTCCTTCTATTACGTAATGCCTAGAACATTGTTGGGTAGGCTTTCAGGCAAGTGTTAGATTCAAGTCAAGTCAAGTCACTTTTATATTGCCATTTCGACCATAACTGCTGATACAGTACATAGGAAAAATGAGTCGTTTTTCAGGACCATGGTGTTACATGACACATTACAAAAACTAGACTGAATTACGTAAAAAAAAAACAGAGGAAAAGAAAAAAAAAACACACAACAACTACACTAAACTACACACCTATCTAGGACTGCATAAAGTGCACAAAACAGTGCAGACATTACAATAAATAATATACGTGACGATCGGGCAGTAAGGTGTCAGGCCAGGCTCTGGGTACTGAGGATTCTGACAGCTTGGGGGAAGAAACTGTTACATAGTCTGGTCGTGAGAGCCCGAATGCTTCGGTGCATTTTCCCAGATGGCAGGAGGGAGAAGAGATTGTATGAGGGGTGCATGGATCCTTTATAATGCTGCTGGCTTTACGGATGCAGCGTGTGGTGTAAATGTCCGTGATGGCGGGAAGCGAGACCCCGGTGATCTTCTCAGCTGACCTCACTATCCGCTGCAGGGTCTTGCGATCTGAGATGGTGTAATTTCCAAACCAGGCAATGATGCAGCTGCTCAGGATGCTCTCAATACAACCCCTGTAGAATGTGATGAGGATGGGGGGTGGGAGATGGACTTTTCTCAGCCTTCGCAGAAAGTGGAGACGCTGCTGGGCTTTCTTTGCTATGGAGCTGGTGTTGAGGGACCAGGTGAGATTCTCCGCTAGATGCACACCAAGAAATTTGTTTTGTTCACATTCAGAGACAGGCTGCTGGCTCTGCACCAGTCCGTTAGCCGCTGCACCTCCTCTCTGTAAGCTGACTCGTCGTTCTTGCTGTGTGTTGCAGCACAGTCGTAGGTCAGCAGAGTGAACAGCAGTGGCCTGTGCACACAGCCGTAGGGGTCTCCGTGCTCAGTGTGATGGTGTTGGAGATGGAGAATTAATCCAATTTTGTATCTGTAGGCAGGTTCAAGACACGGTTTTTTGTTGAGTTGGGTAAGAGCGGTGGAGACGAGGGATATCTGAGTTCAAGCCTACATTTTCCTTTTTATATTCACAGAGCCAGAGTTTATAATCTCCGACCTCCTGGCACAGGGGGAGGAATATCGACTGTACCAACTGACAAAGTTCTACAGGGACAGACTCAAACAAGCAATTGAAGAAAAGGTTGAGAGACTGGGTTTGAAGTTGAAAGAGGAGGGACATTTCAGTCGACAAGAAAATGAGGTGAGTGCAGTTCGTGTATTGTCACTGATCTGCTGGTATCAGGGGGAATAGTGATCAACATTAATCTCCTGCACGTTTTAGGAGATCGACTTGGGAATGGAGGCTTTGATCTCCGACTCGTCTCTCGCAGATCTGGTTTCAGTTTTTAAGGTGGGGAGCACTGGGAACTGCAGGTTTAGCATCACCTTTTCTTGTATCACCTGCTGTATTTATCAGTGTGAAGTAAGAGCAGTGGCTGCATATCTGGACTTCCAAAAGGCATTCAGTCTGAAACTAATTTCAAATCTTGGCTGAACCGTCGGGTAGCTTCACCTCATCTCATTAATCCAGGATGAGTATTAAACTGTCAATTGGGCCAACCGGCTTCACTGCGGTACCTGAGGGAGGGAAACCAGCTAACCACAGCTTGTCTTGGTTCAGTGAGTTCCCAAACAATGTGTGGCTGACTTGTCATAGTCACAGCAAAGTACAGTGCAGAAACAGGCCTTTTGGCCCATCTATTCCATGCCAGACTACAGAATCTACTTATTCCCATTGACCTGCACCGGGCCATGGCGCTCTATACGCTCATTACGCAAGCATCTATTCAGAATTCTCTTAACCACTTGCACTACTTGCCCTGCTAGCTAGTTTCACACTCTCACCACCCTCTGAGTAAACAGGTTTCACCTTTGTACCCTTTGAACTTTTCACCTTTCACCCTTTGGTGATAACCTCTTTTTGTAGTACCTCTTTACCTCAGTACAAAATGCCTGCTTGCATTTATCCTATCTATATCCCAATGTAATTGTCTACACTTCTATCAAATCTCCGCTCAATCTTTCATGTTCCAATGAATAAAGTCCTAATCAGTTCACTCTTTTCTTATAACTTAGGTCTTCCAGTCCAGGTAACATCCTTGTAATGTTTTTTTCTGTACACTTTCTAACTTATTTCCATCTGTCCTGCAGGTAGGTGTGCAGAACTGCACATAATATCCAAATTAGGCCACCCCAACATCTTATACAACATCATATGGTACACGATATTTTCATTTACCAAGGTTAATGTGCTAAGAAACTTTCTTTCAGAGCCGATCAACATTTGCTGCCACTTTCAATGGCTTATGTACCTGTATTCCCAGATCACTTTATTCTACCGGTCTCTCTGTAAGATCTGCCCTGATTGGTCCATCCAAAGTGCTACATCTTGCACCTGTCTGCATTAAATTGCATCGGCCCCTTTTAAGCTCATTCTCCAGTTGGTCCAGATCTCACTGGAAGCTCGTGTAGTCTTCCTCTTTGTCCACTGCACCTTCCCAATGTTGGATTCATCAACACATTTGCTGATGCTGTTAACCGTAATTTCATCCAGATCATTGATATAGATGACAAACAACAACAGGCACAGCACCGATCCCCGTGACACTGCACGAGATACAGGCGCCAAACAGAAATGCAACAGTCTATAGTGACACTCCGGATTCTTTCAAAAAAGATACTGTCTAATCCAGTTTACTATTTTATCTTGAATGCTAAGCAACTGAATCTTCTAGACCAACCTCCTATACAGGACCTTGTTAAATACCGTGCTGAAGTCCATGTGGACAATATCCACAACTGTGCCTTCATCAGCTTTCCTGGTAACTTCCTCGAAAAACTTTGAGATTGATTGGATGTGAAAATCACGCACAAAGCTGATATCTTATGACCACAAACATCAATAGTTTGGTCTAAAAGGGCAGAAGAAAGTACAAAACATAAATCTGGTGATCTAGCTGATATCTCATGATCCCAAAAATTCAACAGGTTGTCCTGAAAGGGAAGAAGATCAATAGGTTTTCCTGAAAGGGAAGGGACAAACCAAAAAAAATCTGCTAACTTGCTGAATATCTGACTAATGAGAGACAGGGACACACCATTTCAGGTCACTCTCCTTGGAGCTCACAAACAGTGATTGTCTTGTCCTAGATCTGACCTATTCAGCCATGAGTGGTGTTCGAAAACGAAGTGCGTTACACCCGTTAGTGACTCTGTTCTCTTTGGGATTCATTGGCGTTATATGTAATGAATCACACAGGCATTATCCAAAGGCATGAGGTAATCTGTAAATATGTTGCTCATCTATAAATTCATCATCTGGAGACGTCTGCTTTACTGGTTAAATTTCTTTCACAACTGTAACTCCTCAGACCTGGTAGCAGTGAAACTGAGGGACAATTTCACAGTGCAGTGGGCCATCAGGGAATGATGCTGATTTATTTCATAATTGTTGTCCATTATTCATGTTATGGAAAAGCTTTCCAATTCCCTTCTGGTAACTGTTCCAGGAGATCAATCATTCAGATCCAGGACATAGAACATAGAACATAGAATAATACAGCACAGTACAGACCCTTCAGCCCACAATGTTGTGCCGATCCTGAAACGATCTCAGAGCGATGTCCTAAGTCCAGCCATATTCAGTTACCTTAATTCCATCATAGGTGTATGTTGCTTGAAGACTATTCAATGTTTCATTCATAATTCATCAGTTAATCACGAAGCCCATGCCTGCTTTCAGGAAGTCATTACCATTTTACGGTATGCGTGCCAGGCAGTAACCATCTCCGTTATCAGATAACCACACTGACATTCCTTAATCTTCTTTTGTCTTTACACATCATAACACCATAAGGCATCAGAGCACAATTGGCCATTAGGCCCATCGATTCTGCTCCGCCATTACATCATGGGTGATTTACTACCCCTCTCAACCCCATTCTCCTGCCTTCTCCCAGTGAACTTTGCTGACCTGACTAGTCCACAAGGTACAAGCCTCTGATTTAAATACACCCAATGACCTGGTCTCCGCAGCTGTCAGTTCCAATGGATTCTACAGATTCACTGCTCCTCGGCTAAATAATCTCCTCATTTCTGTTCTAAATGGACGTCCCTCTAAACTGAGGCTGTTCCGTCTGGTAATAGACTCCCGCACTTAGAAACATCATCTCTAAGTCCTCTCAATGCCTTTCGATATTCCACAGGTTACAATTAGATTCCCCCTCATCCTTCCACACTCCAGCCAGTACAGGTGCATCCAGGATCCATTCCCATCAAAATCTGGTTTAACATCACTGGTTC
This sequence comes from Hemitrygon akajei, assembly GCF_048418815.1. Classification (NCBI taxonomy): domain Eukaryota; kingdom Metazoa; phylum Chordata; class Chondrichthyes; order Myliobatiformes; family Dasyatidae; genus Hemitrygon; species Hemitrygon akajei. The sequence continues at coordinate 5,077,958 of NW_027331938.1, read as the reverse complement.
TGTTCGTTTAGATTCCTCTCTGGATTTTTCACAACGCCATCACATATTTTCTCTGATCAGGGGATCAAAATATGCGAGTGCGGTCTGGCCAGTGCTTGTTCTTATATTCTGATCCTCTCGAAATGAATGCTAGCATTGTATTTGCCTTTCCAGACACAGACTCAAACTTCAAGGAATCCTGCACTAGGTCTCCAGAGACTCTTTACAACTCCGATTTCTGAATTTTCTCCCAGATTCAAAAATAGTCTACGTCTTCATTATTTCTGCTAAAGTATATGGCCACGTACCTCACTATACTACATTCCAATTGCCACTGATGTGTCCATTTTTTCATCGGTCTATGTGGGACACCTGGTCAAAGGTCCTTGGGAAGTCCAAGTAAACAACTTGCACTGACTCTCCGTTGTCGACCCAGCATGCTGTTCTCTCAAAAAATTCCAACACTTCTGTCAGGCAAGATTCCCTTCCATGGATGTTGGCCTTTTTCTTATCATGTGCGTCCAAATACCCCGAAACCTTATCCTCAATTATCGACTGTTGACATCTTCCCAAACGCTGATCAGACTAACTGGCCTATAGTTTAAAATGATCAGTCCTCCGGAACCATTACAAAATCTAGTGATTCTTGAGCGATCATTACTAATTTCTCCACAATCTCTTCAGCCTGCTCTTTCAGAAGCAATCGGGTGCATTTAGTCTGGATTTCTCTATCTTCAGAACTTTCAGCTTACCAAGTCCCTTCTCCGCAATAATTGCAAATACACTCACTTCTGCCGCGACATTCTCAAATATCTGGCACGTTCTAGTGTTTTTACAGTGAAGACTGACGCAAAATACCGACTAATACCTTGCGGCATTTCCTTGTCCCCTGAGAGTACCTCTCCACTGTCATTTTCAAGCAGCCCAATATCCACTCTCCTCTCTTTCAATCTTCATATATCAGACGGACGTTTTGTTAAGATATTTTACATTATTCTCTAGCCTGCCTTCCTATTTCATATTTTCTCTATTTACGGCTTTTTAATTGCCTTCTGTTGATTTGTAAAAACATCCCAGTCCTCCAGCTTTCTACTATATTTTGTAATATTCTGTGCCCTCTCCTTTGCTTTTATGCTGCTTTGACTACCTCGTCAGCCACAGTTGATCATCCTCCCTTTAGAATAATTCTTCATCATTGAGATCATTTGTCCCGCACCTTCTGAATTGCTCCGAGAAAAATCAGCCATCCCTGCTCTGCTATTGTCCCTGTTAGTGTCACTTCCGAATTTATTTTTGCCCAGCTGCTCTCTTATACCGAGGTAATTCATTTATTCTACTGTAGCACTCTAACTTTACCTTCTCCCTTTCAAACTGCTGGCTGAGTTCTGCTATTTTATGATCACTGCCTCTTAAGGGTTTATTTAGCTGAAGCTCCCTAATCAAATCTGGTGCAATACACAACACAGAATCCAGATCCGCCTTTCCTGTAGCGGGCTCAACCATAGGCTTCTCTCAAAAGCCATCTCATAGGCATTCTATAAATTCCCTCACTTGGGATTCAGTACTGACCTGATTTTCCAAAGCTACCTGGATATTGAAACTCCCCGTGACAATTTTAGCATTGACATTTTTCCATGTCTCTTCTCTCCCCCGTTGTAATTTGTAGCCCACATCCTGGCTACTGTTAACATGCCTGTATATAATTTCCATCAGGGTCATTTTACCTACGCAGTTTCTTAATATCCACATCGTCTAATCCGACATCACCTCTTTCTCAGGACTTTTCATTTTTAATGACAGCAGCTTCGACCCAACACTTTCACCTACCTGCGTATCCTTTCGATACAATATTTATCCTTGGATTTAAGCACCCAACTATAAACTTTTGTCAGCCAAGATTCAGTGATGCCCGCCATCCATTTGTTTTTGCTCTCTCTCTCTCCCCTCTCTTCCGTTCTTGTTGTCACATCTTGTTGATGTAATGCTGCACATTGACAGATCGAGGAAATTAATCACATTGCATCTACTGTAGGGTGTCAGAAAATCCTTATTCTTACACACTATTGATTTAGAATTTCCTTCAGTTACTGTTTCTCTGTTAATGACTGAACCCAGAGAGGATGAGGCAACAGCCCAGTGACTGCATCTGTTCTGAAGCTACCGGGGCCATGAACAGATACTTTCCTGCACATTCTCCATGTCTGTCTGTCTGCTCCACAATAAGTCCATTGTTTGCTTTTATAGAAAGTCACTGAGCTGACAGAGAAGGGAAACCGGGCAGAGAGTTCCAGACTCTTCCTCAGTTTGGTGATGGGCAAAGGCTCCCGGGCCCGGAGGGCGATGTGGGAATCCTTTGAGACATGGAGGACTGAGTTACCGAAGTTGGACAGAATACTGAGGGAAATACAGGAACTCGGTATGTTAAAAACACGCACTGAACACAAAGGCACATTGGGATAAACATTTTAGTTATTTTAATTATTTTTGCTCTGTTTTCATGGATTTTTTAAAATATTTAAACAGGTCCTGATCCACAGGAATACATGAACATCGGCCAAGGTTTATCTGAATTACCCACTCAGCTGATCGGTGAGTGATGAAATGCACAGTTCAAACCACATCTCAAGTGTTAGTCTGTGACTTGGCAAAACCTGGTAATCAAAATTCGCCGTTAAACATTCGCTGATCTCTAGAATCAAGTAACAATTCAAAACTCTCTTTGCAGCCTGAATATTCTACAATATATTTTTCTACTAATCCAGCTGTTGGTTCTGCTGAAGCCTTCACTCCAGGTCCTAACGCTCTAGGAATCCCAACACATCCTAGGCAGGCTCCTGATACACTGTATGACCCAGTCCAGGTGACTTTTCTATCTTCAGACCTTTCATCTTCCAAGCCCCTTTTCCTTTCTAATAGCACTACACGCAATTCTGTTCGCTGATGTTCTTTACCTTTTGGAATTCTGCTGGTGACTTGCCCAGAGTTTGTCTGGCATTTCCTTTTCACTCGTTACAGCAACTACAACAGCAGTTTCTAGTGGCCCGATATCGACCCTATCGCTTTTTTTCAATCTTTGTATATCTGGGGAAGGAAAAAAAGAACTTTGGTATCCTTTCTTATATTATTGACGATTTCCTTGCATTTCCTGCACATTTATGTACAACTAGGAGCATCTATAACATAGTTGCCTCCGACATGACCCTAGTCACTAGACTCTAGACACTAGAATACTACAGCACAGTACAGGCTCTTCCGCCCTGGATGTTGTGTCGACACATATATTCGTTTTAAAAGAGTACTAAACCCACAGTACCACGTGACCCTCTATTTTTCTTTCATCCATGTGTCTGTTCAAGAGGTTCTTAAATACCCTTAATGTTTTAGCCTCCACCACCATCCCTGGCAAGTTGTTCCAGGCACCCACAACCCTTTGTAAAAAACTTGCCCATGATGTCTCCGATAAACTTCCCTCGATTAAGTTTGTACATATGCCCTCTAGTGTTTGCTATTGGTGCCCTGGGAAACAGGTACTAGCAATCCACCCTATCTATGCCTCTCATAATTTTCTAGACCTCTATCAAGTGCCCTCTCATCCTTCTACGCTCCAAAGAGAAAAGTCCCAGCTCTGCTAACCTTGCTTTACATGAATTGTTCTCCAAACCAGGCAACATCCTGGGAAATCTCCTCTGCACCCTCTCCATAGCTTCCAAATCCTTCCTATAATGAGCTGACCGGAATTGAACACAATACTCTAAGTGCGGTCTCACCAGAGATTTGTAGATTTGCAACTTGGCCTCTCTACTCTTGAACTCAATCCCCATATTAATGAAGCATAGCCTCCCATAGGAGTTCTTAACTATCCTATCAACCTGTGCAGCGACCTTAAGGGATGTATGGATTTGAACCCCAAGATCCCTCTGTTCATCCACACTCTAAAGTAACCAACGATTAAACTTGTACTCAGTATTCTGGTTTGTCCTTCCAAAATGCATCACCTCACACTTATCTGGATTGAACCCTATCTGCCACTTTTCTGCCCAAATCTGCACCCTGTCTATATCCTCTTGTAACCTTCGACAACCTACAGCTCCATCCACAACTCCTCCAATCTTCATGTCATCCACAAATTTACTCACCCATTCTTCCACCTCTACATCCAGGTCATTTATAAAAATCACAAATAGCAGGGGTCCCAGGACAGATCCCTGCGGCACTCCACTAGTCACCGACCTGCAGGCAGAATACTTTCCTTCCACTACTACCCTCTGCTCTCTTCCTGTAAGCCAATTATTTATCCAAACAGCCAAGGTTCCACTTATCCCGTGCCTCATGATTTTCTGGATGAGTCTCTCGTGAGGGACCTTGTCAAATGCCTTGCTAAAATCCATGTAGACCACATTTACTACCGTACCTTCATCAATTGCTTTTTGTTACCTCTTCAAAAAACTCAATTAGTCTCGTGAGGCACGACGTTCCCGTCACAAAGCCATGTTGACTCAGACAGTAAATTCCAGGCACCCAGAACTCTGTTAAAAAACTACCCACAATTGCTGTAAATTTACCCCATCTCACCTTAATCAAATGCCCTCTGGTATCAGACAACAGTCGTATGTAAAAAAAAACCAAACAAAATGCAGGCTGTCGACCCAGACTCATATCTCTGAAACTTGTACACCTCAATCAGATCTCTATTCTAACTCCAGAATAAACAAACCAGGTTTATCAAACCTCTACTTGTAGCACATGTCACCGAATCCAGGCAACATCCTGATGAACCTGTTCTGCACCCTCTCCAATCCTTCCAAGAGCTGGACAATCAGAAGTGAACACAATACTCCAGATGCTCCTTAAAACCATAAGACCTAGTAGCAGAATTAAGCCATTCGGCTCAGTGAATTTGCTCTTCAATTCCTCTCTACCCCATTATCCAAGTAAACGTTGACTCTCTTCCTAATCAGACAGATATCGACCTGCATTTTAAATATATCCAATGAAGTGTCTTCCTCAGCCGTCTATGACAATAATTTCACAAATTCACCACTTGCCAGCCAAGAAATTTCTCCCAGTTTGTGTCCCCGGCAGCCAGGACAGTTCCCCACAGTTCTCAAGCATGTTAATATTCTGTATGAGCCTCCTATTTGGGACCTTGTCAAACACTCTACCAATATACAAGTAGACAATATCCATGTGTAACTTCATCCATCACCTTTGACACCTCCTGGAGGAACTCAATCAAGCTGGCATGACACAAACCCGACACAAAGCATTGCTACTGAACCACAAATCACCTCATACATCCTCTCCGCCCTACTCCCATGGGGCAGAACATATAAAAGGCAGAAGGTATGTACCACCAGTCTCAACGACAGCTGTATTCTGCATTTATAAGACTACTAAATGGTCACCTACTATGTTATTATTGGCTCTTAATAATAATAAGACAATTTTATATCTAAAATTATAGCATCGTACATCTCGTAACTAATAACAACTCAGGTAACAACTTAGATAACCACAATATACTCACAGGAGAGCAGACAGAATACCGTTCGGGTTTGAACAACAGATAACAGATTATCTAATTCTATTTCAAACCCTGTGGAAAGCAGAAAACGTTCAGTGTTATATTGTCTATCAAAAAAAAACACATCTGATTCTGTTCCTCGTGTGTTTAAGAGAAGTTCTAAATATATATAAAATTCATACAATATTTGTGAAATTTCTACAACTGATGAAGCATTCGCGTAAAATAATCATCCTATTAACAACCACAGAAGAACAACGACCATTATCAAAATAAATGGAGGGATTTTCCAGAGTGACTCACTCAGCCCACTATGGTTTTGTCTAGCTTTAATCCTACTCATAATTTACTGAAACAGATAAAAATCAAGTATCTAATCAGAAAAAAATATGAATTATACCTTGATACAGCTATACATTGATGATTTGAAATTATTTGCTCTTGCATCAGTAAAGCTGAAACAAATAATTCAAATAATGGAACTAATTTCCAAATATATAAGCATGAACTTTAGACTAGGAAAGTACAGAACATGATTAAACATAAAGAAAGGAGCAATAGAGCCGGTAGAATATCAAACAGAGCATCAGGATACAATGCAACAGAATATGAAATGGATATTTAGGATATCAATAAGCAAAGCAAATAGACAATAGTGTGATAAAGGAAAACCTTCCAACAAAATTTACTTCAAGGCTGAAGAAAATCTGAATTTACTGCAAGGCTGAACAAACTTTGAATTTACATCAGGGATCAAGAAAATCTGCCAAACAGAACTGAACAGTAAAAATATAACGAAGGTAGTAAACACTCACTGTGCCCATATTGACGTATAATTTTGGTAAAATACCCTGGTCTGAAACAGATCTGGAAAATATGCAAAAAGATAAGAACTTAAATAGCAATTTCTGGAAAACCCCATGTGCACTGGAGCGCACTTGGATTGATATGAACGAGGACAGTATGAGGATGATGAATAACAGATCTAAAAAATGAGACAACAGCCAGATAAAAAATTTCAGGATCAGGGTTAATATCATGGACACATGTCGTGAAAATTGTTTTTCTGCGCCAGCAGCACGATTACAGTAAAGTGTGTGCAGTGAGTCTGTATTTATGTATACAATTGTGGAAATTGTAGAACTGTATCAGCGTGAATTAATCAGTCTGATGGCCTGGTGGAAGAAGCTGTCCCGGAGCCTGTTGGTCCTGGCTTTTACGCTGCGGTACCATTTCCCGGATGATAGCAGCTGGAACAGTTTGTGCTTGGTGAGACTTGGGTCCAGAATGATCCTTCGGGCACTTTTTACCCCCTATCTCTGAAATGACCTGAATAGTAGCAAGTTCACATCTACAGATGCACTGGGCTGTCCGCACCACTCTCTGCAGAGTCCTGCGATTGAGCGAAGTACAGTTCCCATACCAGGCAGTGATGCAGCCAGTCAGGATGCACAAAATTGTGCCCCTATAGAAAATCGTTAGCATTTAGGGGCCCATCCCAAACGTCCTCAACCATCTGTTTTTCTGTTTTTCTTTTTTTTTGTTCAGACTAGAGAATATGCCAGGTAGGATGTCGGAATGCTCCTCTTGCAGGATGTGGGAAGTCAGGGAGACATCCAGTGTCCCTGACAACGATACCTGCAAGAAGTGCATCCAGCTGCAGCTCCTAACATAGCACGTTAGGGAACTGGAGCAGGAGCTGGATGACCTCCGGATCATTCGGGAGACTGAGCAGATTATAGATAGTAGCTTCCGGGAGGTAGTTACTCCTAAGAAACAGGGCACAGGTAATTGTGTTACCGTCGGGCAAGGGAAGGGGATAGGGCAGTTAATGCAGGGTTCTTCTGTGGCCATTCCCCTCTAAAATAGGTATACTAATTTGGATACTGTTGGGGGGGAGGATGACTTACCTGGGACAAGCTGCGGCAGCCAGATCTCTGGCACTGAGTCTGGTTCTGCAGTGCAGAAAGGAGGGAGGAGGAAGAGGAGAGCGGTAGTGATAGGGGACTCCATAGTCAGGTGTTCAGACAGGAGATACTGTGGTTGTGACAGAGACTCCCGGATGGTTTGTTGCCTCCCGGGTGCCATGGTCAGGGATGTCTCTGATCGCCTGCACAGCATTCTGAGGTGGGAGGGTGATCAGCCAGATGTCGTGGTACACATCGGTACCAATGACACAGGTAGAAAGAGTCAGGATGTCCTGAACAGTGAGTACAGAGAGCTTGGTAGGAAGTTGAAAAATAGGACATAGAGGGTAGTAATCTCCGGATTGCTGCCTATGCCACGTGCCAGTGAGGGTAAGAGTGCGATGCTCTGGCAGATGAACACGTGACTGAGAAACTGGTGTAGCGGGCAGGGTTTCAGATTTCTAGATCATCGGGACCTCTTCTGGGGCAGGTGGGACCTGTACAAGAGAGACGGGTTACACCTGAACTACAAGGGGATCAATATACCTGCAGGGAGGTTTGCTAGTTTTATTGGGGAGGGTTTAAACTAGATTGGCAGAGGGATGGGAACCAGAGTGCCAGAGTAGATAGTGGAACGAGGGTAAAAATAAATGATGTTGGTTGTTCATGCAAAGTCATAAATAGTAAGGTTGGATGTGGTAGTAACAATCTTCTGAGGTGTGTATATTTTAATGTGAGGAGTATTGTGGGAAAGGCAGATGAGCTGAGTGCCTGGATTGACACGTGGAATTATGACATCATAGCCATTACTGAAACTTGGCAACAGGAGGGGCAGGACTGGCAGCTCAGTGTTCCAGGGTTCCAATGTTTCAGACGTGATAGAGACAGAGGGATGAAGGGTGGGTGGTGGCTTTGCTAGTCAGGGAAAATGTTACAGCAGTGCTTCGGCAGGACAGATTAGATGGCTTGTCTACTGAGGCCATATGGGTGGAGCTGAGAAACAGGAAGGTATGACCACATTAGTAGGGTTGTATTATAGACTACCCAATAGTCAGCGAGAATTGGAGGAGCAAATCTGCAAAGAGATAACAGACAACTGCAGGAGACAGAAATTTGTGATTGCAGAGGTTTTTAATTTCCCACACATTGATTGGGACTCCCATACTGTTAAACGTCTAGTTTGTAAAATGTGTTCAGGAAAGTTTTCGAAATCAATATATAGCTGTACCAACTCGGGAGAATGCAATATTAGATCTCCTATTAGGAAATGAGTTAGGGCAGGTGATGGAACAGTGTGTAGGGTAACACTTTTGTTCCAGTGATCATAACATCATTAGTTTCAACTTAATCATGGATAAAGATAGATCTGGTCCTCGGGTTGACGTTCTAAACCTGGAAAGGGCCAAGTTTGAAGAAATGAGAAGAGATCTAAAAATCGTAGATTGGGGCAGGTTGTTCTCTGGCAAGGATGTGATTGGTAAGTGGAAGACCTTCAAAGGAGAAATTTTGAGAGTGCAGAGTTTGTATGTTCCTGTCAGGGTTAAAGGCAAAATGAATAAGAATAAGGAGCCTTGGCTATCGAGGGATATTGGAACTCTGATAAAGAAGAAGAGAGAGATGTATAACATGTACAGGCAACAAGGAGGAAATAAGATGCTTGAGGAGTATAAAAAAGAGTAAGAAAATACTTAATAAATAAATCAGGATTGCTAAAGAAGACATGAGGTTGCCTTGGCAGTCAGGGTAAAGGATAATCCTAACAGCTTCTACAGGTATGTTAAGAGCAAAAGGATAGTAAGGGATAAAATTGATCCTCTTGAATATCAGAGTGGTCGGCTGTGTATGGAACCAGATGAAATGGGAGAGATATTAAATGGATTTTTTGCATCTTTATTTAATGAGGAAACTGGAATGGAGTCTAAGGAAACAAGGCAAACATGTAGGGAGGTCATGGAACTTATACAGATTAAAGAGAAGGAGGTGCTTGCTGTCTTGAGGCAAATCAGAGCAGATAATTCCCTAGGATCTGACAGGGTATTCCCTTGGACCTTGAAGGAGACTAATGTTGAAATTGCAGTGGCACTGGCAGAAATATTTAAAATGTCGATATCCATGCGTCAGGTGCCAAGTGATTGGAGGATAGCTCATGTAGTTCCGTTATTTAAAAAAGGCTCAAGAAGTAATCCGGGAAAGTATAGGCCGGTAAATTTGACATCGGTAGTAGGTAAATTATTGGAAGGAATACTAAGAGATAGGATCTCCAGGTATTTGGATAGACAGTGACTTATTAGAAACAGTCAGCATGGCTTTGCACGTGGTAGGTCATGTTTAACCAATCTATTAGAGTTAATCGAGGACGTTACCAGGAAAGTGGATGAAGGGAAGGCAGTGGATGTTGTCTACATGGACTTCAGTAAGGCCTTTGGCAAGGTCCCGCATGGGAGGTTAGTTAGGAAGATTCAGTCGCTAGGTATACATGGAGAGGCAGTAAATTGGATTAGACATTGGCTCAATGGAAGAAGCCAGAGAGTGGCAGTGGAGGACTGCTACTCTGAGTGGAGGCCTGTGACTAGTCGTGTGCCACGGGGATCAGTGCTGGGTCCATTTTTATTTGTCATCTATATCAATGATCTGGATGAGAATGTGGCAAATTGGATCAGCAAATTTGCTGATGATACAAAGATTGGAGGTGTAGTGGACAGTGAGGAAGGTTTTCAAAGCTTGCACAGGGATTTGGACCAGTTGGAGGAATGGGCTGAAAAACAGCAGATGGAGTTTAATGTGGACAAGTGTGAGGTATTGCACTTCGGAAGGTCAAACCAAGTTAGAACATACAAGGTACATGGTAGGACACTGAGGAGGGGAGTAGAACAGAGGGATCTGGGAGTACAGATACATAATTCCCTAAAAGTGGCATTACAAGTAGATAGGGTCGGAAAAAGAGCTCTTGGTACATTGGCCTTTATAAATCAAAGTATTGAGTATAAGAGTTGGAATGTAATGGTGAGGTTGTATAAGACATTGGTGAGACTGAATTTGGAGTATTGTGTGCAGTTTTGGTCACCTAATTACAGGAAGGATATTAATAAGGTTGAAAGAGTGCAGAGAAGGTTTACAAAGATGTTGCCGGGACTTGAGGAACTGAGTTACAGGGAAAGTTTGAATAGGTTAGGACTTTATTCCCTGGCATGTAGGAGAATGAGAGGTGATTTGATAGAGGTGTATAAAATGATGATGGGTATAGATAGAGGGAATACAAGCAGGCTTTTTCAACTGAGGCTAGGGGAGAAAAAAAAACAGACGTCATGGGTTAAGGGTGAAGGGGGAAAAGTTTAAAGGGAACATTGGGGAAGGTGCTTCTTCACACAGAGAGTGGGGGGAGTGTGGAATCAGCTGCCAGATGAAGTGGTGAATGCGGGCTCACTTTTGACATTTAAGAAAAACTTGGACAGGTATATGGATGAGAGGTGTATGGAGGGATATTGGCCAGATGCAGGTCAGTGTGACTGGGCAGAAAAATGGTCCGGCACAGCCAAGAAGGGCCAAAAGGCCTGTTTCTGTGCTGTAATGTTCTACGGTTCCATGGTTCTGTCTGAGGTGAAAGAGGTGCTGTTGTGCCCTTTTCACCACACAATTGATGTGTACAGACCATGTCACGTCCTCAGTGATGTGAATGCCGAGGAACTTAAAGCTGTTCACTTTCTCAACCCCAGATCCATTGATGTCAATAGGGGTTAGCCCGTCTCCATTCCTCTTGTCTTTGCAACATTGCATCCAGCTCCTTTGTTTTTGCGACATTGAGGGAGAAGTTGTTTTCTTGACGCCACTGTGTCAGGGTGGTGACTTCTTCTGTGTCGGCTGCCTCGTTATTATTTGAGATTTGGCCAATAAATATAGTATCCTCAGCAAATTTAATCAGCAGATTGGAGCTGTGGGTAGCGACACAGTCATGTGCATACAGAGAGTAAAGGAGGGAGCTTAGGACGCAGCCCTGAGGGGCTCCTGTGATGAGGGTCAGAGGGGCAGAGGTGAGGGAGCCCACTCTTACCACTTGCTGGTGATCTGACAGGAAATCCAGGACCCAGCTGCACAAGGCAGGGTGAAGGCCGAGGTCTCTGAGCTTCTTGTCAAGCCTGGAGGGAATGATGGTATTGAATGCTGAACTGTAGTCTAATAACATCATTCTCACATAAGCATCCCTCTTCTCCATATGTTTAAAGAGGCATGCAGAACAGTGGCTATTGTGTCATCTGTTGATCGGGTGTGTCATCTGCTGATCGGTTGTGTCATCTGTTGATGGGTTGTGTCAGTAGGTGAATTGTAGGGGGTCCAGTGTGGGTGGTAACAAGCTGCAGATGCAGTCCTTGACCAGTCTCTCAAAGCATTTGCTTATTATTGAGGTGAGTGCGACAGGACGCCAGACGTTCAGGCATGTTGCCTTAGTTGTTTTAGGTACAGGAACAATGGTGGATGATTTGAAGCAGGAGGGAACTCTACACTGGGAGAGGGTGAGATTAAAAATATCCGTAAATACACCTGCCAGTTGTGCCTCGCGCATCCTGAGTACCCGCCCTGGGACGCCGTCCGGTCCCGCAGGCTTGTGACTGTCCACTCGTTGGAAACACTTGCGAACTTCAGCCTCAGAGATGACCAATGTGCAGGTCGCTTTGTCGGCTCTCCTCGGGGTCTCAGTGTTGGCGATATCGAACCGAGCGTAAAGAGACTTAGATCCTCTGGGAGACAGGCAGCGATGTTGGCAGCACCACTGCACTTAGCTCTGAAGTCTGCATTGGGGTGCAGAGCTTGCCATAAGCTGTGTGTGTTGTTGGTGGAGAGCTGTGCCTGAATACGATCTCTGTATTGTGGTTTCGCTGCCTGGATGACTTTGCACAGATCGGAGCTGAATTTCTTGAGCTCCTGCTGATCACCGGCAATGTAAGCAGTCGGTCACACGGCAAGTGCTGTTCACACGGAACTGTTGATACAAATTTTGTGGTTTGGGAAGTACTGACCGATTTCTGAAGGAAATCATCTCCCCTCTGTAACAATAACACACAACTGGGGGATGTTGTTATTCCACAGCTGTGATAATAACAGCTGGGAACTCCCTTGGCAGCCGGAAAGGTTTACACAGCAGCACCAGGTACTCCAGATCCGGGGAACAAAAGGGTTTGAGGGCATGGACATTCCGGGGTTCCACCAAGCATTAATGATCATGAAACATACCCTAAATCCTGTTCTCTTCCCAAATTTTGTGTGTGTGTGTGTGTGTGTGTGTGTGTGTGTGTGTGTGTGTGTGTGTGTGTGTGTGTGTGTGTGTGTGTGTGTCTGTAGTGGGGGGTGGGGGGTGGTGGTGGTACTGGATGACGACACAATTGTTGGTGACGGTAGGGGCCAATTCTGGATCTGTGGACTCGGAAGCAGTTGGGACAGAGGGACAGCTGGGATGCAGGCGCTTGAGCAGTTGGATCCTTCTTGCATCCCCTCTTCTTTTCAGCAGTCGCTCTTCTGGGTTCTTCAAAATTCTTGGCTTTTCCGTGGATCAGCGGCTGCCACTCGTTGACCTCCATATTTACCTGAGAGAGCCTCTGCTTAATTTGGTCCTTGTACCTCCTGCGCGGGGCACCATGATCTCTCTTGCCCTGAGAGAGTTCTCCGTAGAGTACTGCTTTCGGTAACCTGGAGTTATCCATGCGAGACATGTGGCCTGTCAGACGGTGGATCTGGCTGAGCAGCAAAGTGGCTTCAGGGCCTGGAAGTTGAACATATATAGCTGTGCATGTCTGTGTGATTATATGAAATATTAAACTAAATAAGTAGTGCAGAAATAGAAATTTAAAAAGAGATTAGTGAGGCAGTATCGATGAGTTCAATGTCCATTCGGAAACTACATGGTAGAGGAGAAGTTGCTCCTGAATCGTTGAGTGTGCGCCTTACTCCGTTCCTCGTGAACCAGACGGTGATGCAGCCAGTTACAATGCTGCAAGTTACATCTGTAGAAATATTCAAGTGATGTTGGAAACTCCTGATGAAATATAGCCACTGTTGTGCCTTCTCTGTAGTTGCATCGATATATTGGGTCCAGGTTAGATACTCGGAGATACTGACAGCCAGGAATATAGAATTGCTCACTCTTTCCACATCAGATCCCTCTGTGAGGACTGGTGTGTCGTGCTCCCTCATCTCACCTTTTCTGAAATCCACAATTAGCTCTATTGACATAGATGTCGACAAGGAAGCATCCAGCCCCTGGCTCAGAGTTGGAGACTTCTTCCGAGAAACAGAAGGGATCATTGTAGCAATACAGGACAAGGTTGTTGACACATGTAGTTATCAATAATACAGAATAAACGACTAATAGGTCCAAGACGATATATGCTGAAAATTATAAGTGTAACTACAAACAATCTGACTTTACAAGATCCTGCAGTAGTTCAACTGAATCTCATGACTTGCACAAGCACAATAAAATGGCGGACAACATTCACAAAAACATTGCTTAAACTCCAACTGATGAAAAACACCATAATTTACTAAACGTACAAGCCTCTTCCACTTTTAGAGTTAGAGTCCTTCATATCATACTGCGTCCGATCATTATTTCGGATAGGATAATACATGATCTGCGTTCGGATGTAATTTTACAGGATAAACAAGCAAAAGCAACGTTTTAAATATATATAGCTATTCCAAACACACATAACTTACAGAAATGAATTAGTAAAATAAAATACCAGAAATATGTTGAATTGAAAGGGCAAAATGAAAGACTATGGAACACGAACAGGGTATTATTTATCCCAATCGTAATATCAAGAACTGGTATCATCCTAAAGGCTTTACAGAACAGTATTAATAAATTAGGCCCACACGGCGATACTTGTGTAAATCTTCGAAAACCCATAACACTATACACCACAAGAATAGTCTGAAATCTCCTATCAATTGAGACATGAGTGTGCTTGGCTATGCCTGTACCTCAAGTTTTACCAGTTTAGGCTAAGATAACAACAACAACAACAACAACAACAACAACAACAACAACAACAACAACAACAACAACAACAACAACAACAACAACAACAACAACAACAACAACAACAACAACAACAACAACAACAACAACAACAACAACAACAACAACAACAACAACAACAACAACAACAACAACAACAACAACAACAACAACAACAACAACAACAACAACAATGACTTATTTATAAAGCACCTTTCATCCAGACGATGCCGTTCAAACCGCATCACAACGGGATAAAGTGCAAACTAGAAAATAAAAGACAATGTGTCAGTCCTAATATACACCTCAGACTTCTGCACAGTACTGTAGTTTAAGGTGTTGAATTCTACAGTTTAGGAACATAGTCCCAATAAAACTCAACGCTGACCTCCCAATGATCCTTTGGCCTTCTACTTTATTGTCTGCCTGCACTGCATTTTCTCGGCAACTGAAACACTGTTTCCCTGAACTATTCTGTTCCATTTTTCCTTGTACAACCTCATTGCACCGATGTGATGTAATGATCTATTTGGATCGCATGCAGAAAAGTTTTCCATTTTACAGAGGTGCATGTCACAATAATAAACCAATTTACCGATTCATTGTCAATAATACAGCGCCCATTGGTTGCTTAAGATTGTTATAATCGGGGGGTGGGGGGGGGGGGTGACAGTGCGGATGAGCTGCCACGACCTATTAAATGCTCCCAGTGGCGAGTAGCCTCTGTCCAGCTCTTGGCCTTCACGTGCGGTTTAGCCACTAATCCCGGTGGAAGCGTTTCTTCCCACAGGAGAAGGGGCAGAGGTGGGTTACTGGTGCCTTACAACCAGTCGCTTTGGGCAGATGAGGCTTGTCGGCAGTGATTGGCAGCTCACCCAGGAACAAGAAAACTCTGATCTCAAAACTCCACTGCCTTGTAACTGTAACCCCTCATGGGGAAGAGTTTGGGAGTAAACCCAGTGGGAAAAGCCTGGAGCTGGAGTCCCTGAGTCAGTGTTAAATGGTGTTCAACGCAGACTGGCATCTCCTGCGACACCTCTGGTGCCAAGCTGTGTCAGTCTCTGCCGTTCCTTTGTGTACATCAGATGCATGGAGAGAGGGAGCTTGCTACATCGGCAGAAGCTTCCTCTCCATATCAGAGTGTTCCGGCTTGCAGGGGCAGGACATCCATGGTCGACTCTGACAGACGGAGGCCTCATTAGACAGAGCCCCACACCCCACAGCAAGACTGATGAGTATCAGTTGCCAAGACCTCACCACCCTCTCCCACAGACACGATGTACATCACTGAGACAGACCCTTGTGGCTTCTTCCATTAACACAGATTCCATCTTTCCACCAATCCTCCATCACTGCAATTGAAAACGACCCATTTTCATTCCTGTCATTCCAATGGGTTATCGATCCGCAACTTCACTGTGAATTTCCCCCAGACGCTGCCCGACTTGAGTATTTCCCGCGTATTCTGCCTCTGTTTTGATGCAAGAGCAGTGGACACCTGTGACTCCCCAGTGTGTAGATTGGCCAAAATGCACATTGTCCTGCTCTCCATAGTTCCACACCAGATCAACATTAACATCCTCTGTTAATGAGGCAAACAATGCTTTAAATATAGTGAAATGTTGTTGTAACGGGAATGCAGTCAGGATTGCAATAGGATATTCAAGATTCAAAAACTTTATTGTCGTTCCAACCGTACATCAGCTCTGCAGGGTAGAATGAGACAGCGTTTCCCAGGAGCAGTGCAATCATAACATAACAAACGCAACACTAAATAATAAACACAACAATAAATAATAAAACACAACAGCCACATGTCGCTTTAAATCAAGTTGTAAGTGCCCAGTGCAAGTTAGAAGCGTCCAAAGCAGAGTCAGGTAGAGCAGCTATTTAGCAGTCTGACTGCCTGTGGGAGGAAGCTGTTTAGTAGCCTTGTGGTTTTAGTTTTGATGCTCCTGTACCGTTTGCCTGATGGCAGAAGAACAAACAGTTCATGGAGAGGGTGTGAGGGGTTTTTAATGATGTACCGTGTCTTCTGGAGGCATCGACGTTGAAAGAGGTCTTGGACAGAAGGTAGGGGGACCCCAATAACCTTCTCTGCTCCCCTAACCACCCTCTGCAAGGCTTTTTTGTCGGCAGCACTGCAGCTGGAGTACCAGGTTGTGATGCAAAAGGTCAGCACACTCTCAACCACGCCTCTGTAGAATGTAGTTAAGATGTTAGTGGGGAGTGATGCTTGTTTAAGCTTCCTCAGAAAGTGCAATCAGGGGAATGTTCACCTTCACAAATAACTAGAACCAGAACATGAGGATTGGACATTTTCAGGGACATCCATTGCTGTCAATTCCGTGTCTGCGAACAGAATTTTACTTTCTGTCCTAATATCCATGGAAGCATTGAATTTATTCATGTAATCTCAAACACTGAATGCTGAAATACCGTTATAAAGTTCTTTGTCAGATGAGCCATTTAACGTTTTGAATATGTTCTCTGTTCCCATGGAAGATGTTCAACAGAAACACAAGGAGACTCTGCGGGCACAAACTGAAACACTGAGAGTGAACACGATCCTGATGACGGAGAAGGTGAAGGTTTTCCAGCTAGCTGATCGATACGCTGAGCTCACGGTCATTTCTACTGTTCGAGATCGGACACTGGTGGAACATGAGCTGCTGGCAAGAGGCAGAGACCATGAGGATTATAGAGAGAAACAACTCCGCAGACAGCTGGAAAAAATCCGTACTGATCAGTTATTCCAGAGCAGCTTTTCCCGGAGTAAATCCAAATCTGGGAGTTCAGCAGCAGTGGCCGGAGTCCCAGGGATCGGGAAAACAACGATGGTACAAAAGATTGTTTATGACTGGGCCATGGGGAAAATATACCAACAATTTCAGTTTGTCTTCAGTTTCAAATTCCGAGATTCAAACACCATTAATTGTAGAATAAACCTGAAGGAACTGATTCTGGATCAGTATCCTTACTTTGGGAATATCCTGAGAGAAGTCTGGAAGAACCCAGAGGGATTACTGTTTATATTCGATGGTTTAGATGAATTCAAACACAAAATCGATTTTGCGGACAGTCGGAGAGATACGGAACCAAAGCACCAGTGCCCAGATCCCGAGTGGTGGTGTGAAGTGTCTGACATTGTGTACAGTTTAATCCAGGGCAAGCTGCTCCCAGGGTGTTCAGTGCTGGTGACCACCCGTCCCACTGCGTTACATTTATTGGAAAAGGCGGATATCAGTGTCTGGGCTGAAATCCTGGGATTTGTTGATGAGGAACGAAAGGAATATTTCATCAGACATTTTGAAGATCAGACGGTGGCCGAAGCTGTTTTCAAACACGTGAAGGAGAACGAGATCCTGTACACCATGAGCTACAACCCCTCCTACTGCTGGATCCTCGCTCTGACACTGGGCCCCTTCTTCACACAAAGAGTCAGGGACCCACAGCGAGTTCCCAAGACCATCACCCAACTGTACTCCTACTATATTTACAACATCCTGAAAAACCACGGCCGTGAGATTGAGAACCCCCGTGATGTGTTACTCAGGGTTGGTCAGATGGCCTTCAGAGGAGTGTCCGAGAAGAAGATTGTGTTTACAGATGGAGATTTGATCAACTACAATCTGCAGCCTTCCCAGTTCCTGTCCGGGTTCCTGATGGAGCTTTTGGAGAGAGAGGATTCTGCCCAGAGCGTGGTGTACACATTCCCACACCTCACCATCCAAGAGTTTGTAGCTGCAGTCGCACAATTCCTGAATCCACATCCCGGGGAAATCCTGAAATTCCTCACTGAAGCCCACAACACGACAGATGGGCGATTTGAGGTGTTTCTCCGTTTTGTTGCTGGTCTGTCCTCCCCAATGACAGCTCGGGGCCTGGAGGAGTTTCTGGGTCCATTTCCTAATGCAACAACCTGCCGGGTGATTGACTGGGTGAAGGAGGAGGTTAAACGCCAGAGTGGAAACACATGGAGTGAAGCTGGTAAAAGGAGGCTCCTGAACACATTGCACTACTTGTTTGAGTCTCAGAATCGTGGACTGGCTCAGGCCGCACTGGGATCTGTGAAAACACTTTCATTCAGTAGAATGACACTGACCCCGATTGACTGCGCGGTCCTGTCTCATGTCATCGGACTCTGTGATACAATAAAGCACCTCGACCTGGAGGACTGCCACATTCAGTGTGAAGGAATCCAGCGGCTGGGACCCGGGCTGCACAAGTGCCAGGAGTTGAGGTAACTTGATTTATCTCTCACTCTGAACTGTGAAACTGTTCTATTGTGTCATTTCAATGAAAAGGGATTTGGGTTAAACTGTGATAAATCAGATTGTGAAGAATTGTGACAAATGCCCAGGGGATCGGTCAGTAATTCCCCAAGGACGGGAGGGTTCTGTGGTTCCTTGTGAAGAGATGTTGGAGACTTCATCAGATCAGTGAATAACGACCATTGGTTTAATGGTAGTAAATCACAGGAATGGCCGTGTTTCCTGCTGCCTGTGACACGTCCATTGACAATGTTCCTTCTCACTGTTACTGACACCCAGACCGACACTGATTGCAGCAGGTGGGTCAGAGATTCACACCCCCTTCCCGGTGAGGGACAAGAAACCGTCAGCAGACTGTCCCAGTGAGAAGGAAAGAAATACCATTGTGAGATTGTCCTCCACTGCCCTTGATAGTGTGTGACTTTGCTCACTATCAGATACACAGAGAGCGAGGCCGCATCTCCTCTGGGTCTCTGTTCAGACCCAACACACACGTACAAAAATTTTCTGCATCCTCTCGTCTTGTAGGATTATCGTTTACCTTTGGAATCCTCCTGTGGGACTTTTTATCCCAATCCCCCTTCGATTCTTAGGGATCTCGTCCCCATCCCCATTCCTCCTGTGGACACTCTATTACCCTTTCCTCATCCTCCAGTGAAATGTCTTTTCCCCACCCCCCTTCCTGCGGGATCTTTCTTCCCCATGCCACTTCCTCCTGTGGGTTCTCGCTTCCCCGTTCCCTTCCCTCCAGTGGTATCCCTTCCCATCCCCCCTTCCTCCTGTCAGATCTCTTTTCCCCATCCCCCATCTGCCTATGGGATCTCTCTTCGCAAACCCCGTTCATCCTGTGGGATCTCACTTCCCCATCCCCCTCCCTCCTGTTGGATCTCTCCTCCCCATTCCCCTTCCTCCTGTCGGATCTCTCTTCCCCATCCCCCTTCCTCCTGTGGGATCTCCCTGCCCCATCCCCCTTCCTCCTGTCAGATCTCTTTTCCCCATCTCCCATCCTCCTACGGGATCTCTCTTCGCAAACCCCCTTCATCCTGTGGGATCTCACTTCCCCATCCCCCTCCCTCCTGTTGGATCTCTCCTCCCCATTCCCCTTCCTCCTTCGGATCTCTCTTCCCAATCCCCCTTCCTCCTGTGGGATCTCTCTTCCCCATTCCTCTTCCTCCTCTAGGTTCTCTCTTCCCCATTCCCCTTTCATCCTGTGGGATCTCACTTCCACATCCGCCTCCCTCCTGTTGGATCTCTCCTCCCCATTCCCCTTCCTCCAGTCGGATCTCTCTACACCATCCCCCTTCCTCCTGTGGGATCTCTCTTCCCAATCCTCCTCCTTCCTGTGGGAACTGACCTCCCCATATTCCTTCATAGAATCGTAAAATGATAGAACACTACAGCATAGAAAACAAGCCATTCGGCCCTTCTGCTCTGTGCCAAAACTTTATTCCGCTAGTCCCATTGACCTGCACCCAGTCCATAACACTCCAGACCTCTCCCATCCATGCATCTATCAGATTTATTCTTAAATCTTCAGAGTGTGTCCGCATTTTCCACATCAGATGGCAGCTCGTTCCACACTCTCACAACTCTCTGAGTGAGGACGTTCCCCCTAAACCTTTCCCCTTTCACCCTGAAGCAAAGTCCTTTTGTAATTTATCTCTCCTAATCCGTGTGGAAAGAGCCCATTCACATCTACCCTGTCTATACCCCTCGTAATTGTGTAAACTTCCATCAAATCTCCCCTCATGCTTCTGCGCTCCGAGGAATAAAGTCCTAACCTGTTCAATCTTTCCTTGTAACTCAACTCCTGAAGAGCCGGCAACATCCTCGCAGATCTTTTCCGCACACTTTCAGTCTTACTGATATCCGTCCTATAGTTCAGTGACCAGAACTGCACACAATACTCCAAATTTGGCCTCACCAATGTCTTATACAACCTCACCATAACATTCCAACTCCTATACTCAACTTTGATTTATGAATGCCAGGATGCCAAAAGCCTTCTTTACAACCCTGTCTCCCTGTGACGCCACTTTCAGGGAATTATGTATCTGAACTCCCAGATCCCTTTCTTCCTGCGCACTCCTCAGTGCCCTACCATTTACTGTGTATGTCCTACCTTGATTTGTCCTTCCAAAATGGAACACCTCACACTTGTCTGCATTAAATTCCATCTGCCACTTTCTGGCCCATGTTGCCAGTTGGTCCAGATCCCTCTGCAAGCTTTGAAAGCCTTCCTCGCTGTCCACAACGCCTCCAATCTTAGTGTCATCAGCAAACTTGCTGATCCAATTTATCACATTATCATCTAGATCATTGATATAGACAACAAACAACAATGGTTCCAGCACAGATCCCTGAGACACACCACTAGTCACAGGCCTCCAGTCTGAGAAGCAATGATCCGCTACCACTCTCTGTCTTCTCACACACAGCCAATTTCGAATCCAATCTACAAACTCTCCATGGATACCTACTGTCTAAACCTTCTGAACTAACCTCCCATGTGGAACCTTGTCAAAAGCCTTACTAAAGTTCATGTAGACAACATCCACAGCCTTTCCTTCATGTGCATTCTTGGTAACCTCCTCGAAAAACACTACAGGATACATTAAACACGATCGACCATGAACAAAGCCATGCTGACTATCTTTAATCAGCCCTTGGTTGTCCAAATCCTTGTATATCCGGTCTCTCAGAACACCTTCCAATAATTTACCTAATACCGATGTCAGGCTCACTGGCCAGTAATTACCTGGTGCACTTTTGGAGCCTTTTTCAAACAACGGAACAACATGAGCTACCCTCCAATCCTCGGGCACCGCACTTGTGGCGAAGGACATTTTAAATATTTCTGCCAGGACCCCTGCAATTTCTACACTAGTCTCTCTCAAGGTCCGAGAAAATATCATGTCAGGCCTGGGGGATTTATTTACCTTTATTTGCTGTAAGGCAGTAAGCACCTCCTCCTCTTTAATCTCTATATGTTCCATAAAACATAGAATAGTACAGCACATTACAGGCCCTTCGGCCCACAATGTTGTGCCGACCCTCAAACCCTGCCTGCCAAATAAACCCCACCTTAAATTCCTCCATATGCCTGTCTAGTAGTCTCTTAAACTTCACTAGTGTATCTGCCTCCACCACTGCCTCAGGCAGTGCATTCCACGCAGAAACCACTCTCTGAGTGAAAAACCTTCCTCTAATATCCCCCTTGAACTTCCCTCCCCTTACCTTAAAGCCATGTCCTCTTGTACTGAACAGTGTTGCTCTGGGGAAGAGGCGCTGGCTGTCCACTCTGTCTATTCCTCTTAATATCTTGTACACCTCTATCATGTCTCCTCTCATCCTCCTTCTTTCCAAAGAGTAAAGCCCTAGCTCCCTTCATCTCTGATCAAAATCCATACTCTCTAAACCAGGCAGAATCCTGGTAAATCTCCTCTGTACCCTTTCCAATGCTTCCACATCCTTCCTATAGTGAGGTGACCAGAACTGGACACAGTACTCCCAGTGTGGCCTAACTAGAGTTTTATAGAGCTGCATCATTACATCGCGTCTCTTAAACTCTGTCCCTTGACTTATGAAAGCTAACACCCCATAAGCTTTCTTAACTACCCTATCTACCTGTGAGGCAACTTTCAGGAATCTGTGGACATGTATCCCCTGATCCCTCTGCTCCTCCACACTACCAATTATCCTGCCATTTACTTTGTACTTTGCCTTGGAGTTTGTCCTTCCGAAGTGTACCACCTCACACTTCTCCGGGTTGAACTCCATCTGCCACTTCTCAGCCCACTTCTGCATCCTATCAATGTCTCTCTGCAATCTTCGACAATCCTCTACACTGTCTACAACACCACCAACCTTTGTGTTGTCTGCAAACTTGCCAACCCACCCTTCTACCCCCACATCCATGTCGTTAATAAAAATCACAAAAAGAAGAGGTCCCAGAACAGATCCTTGCGGGACACCACTAGTCACAACCCTCCAATCTGATTGTTCTACCTCCACCATGACCATCTGCCTTCTGCAGGCAAGCCAATTCTGAATCCACCTGGCCAAACTTCCCTGGATCCTATGCCTTCTGACTTTCTGAGTAAGCCTACCGTGTGGAACCTTGTCAAATGCCTTACTAAAATCCTTGTAGATCACATCCACTGCACTACCCTCATCTATATGCCTGGTCACCTCCTCAGAGAACTCTATCAGGCTTGTTAGGCACGATCTGCCCTTCACAAAGCCATGCTGACTGTCCCTGATCAGACCATGATTCTCTAAATGCCCATAGATCCTATCTCTAAGAATCTTTTCCAACAGCTTTCCCACCACAGATGTAAGGCTCACTGGCCTATAATTACCTGGACTAGCCCTACTACCTTTTTTGAACAAGGGGACAGCATTCACCTCCCTCCAATCCTCCCGTACCATTCCCGTGGACAACGAGAACATAAAGATCCTAGCCAGAGGTTCAGCAATCTCTTCCCTTGCCTCGTGGAGCAGTCTGGGGAATATTCCGACAGGCCCCAGAAACTTATCCGGCCTAATGTATTTTAACAACTCCAACACCTCCTCTCCCTTAATATCAACATGCTCCAGAACATCAACCTCACTCATATTGTCCTCACCGTCATCAAGTTCCCTCTCATTGGTGAATACTGAAGAGAAGTATTCATTGAGGACCTCACTCACTTCCACAGCCTCCAGGCACATCTTCCCACCTTTATCTCTAATCGGTCCTACCATCATTCCTGTCATCCTATTGTTCCTCACATAATTGAAGGATGCCTTGGGGTTTTCCTTTACCCTACTCGCCAAGGCCTTCTCATGCCCCCTTCTTGCTCTTCTCAGCCCCTTCTTAAGCTCCTTTCTTGCTACCCTATATTCCTCAATAGACCCATCTGATCCTTGCTTCCTAAACCTCGTGTATGCTGCCTTCTTCCACCTGACTAGATTTTCCACTTCACTTGTCACCCATGGTTCCTTCACCCTACCATTCTTTATCTTCCTCAGCGGGACAAATTAATCCCTGACATCCTACAAGAGATCCTTAAACATCGACCACATGTCCATAGTACATTTCCCTGCAAAAACATCATCCCAATTCACACCCGCAAGTTCTAGTCTTATAGCCTCATAATTTGCCCTTCCCCAATTAAAAATTTTCCTGTCCTCTCTGATTCTATCCTTTTTCATGATAATGCTAAAGGCCAGGAAGCGGTGATCACTGTCCCCCAGATGCTCACCCATTGAGAGATCCGTGACCTGACCCGGTTCGTTACGTAATACTAGATCTAGTATGGCATTCCTCCTCGTTGGCCTGTCAACATACTGAGACAGGAATCCATCCTGGACACACTTAACAAACTCTGCCCCATCTAAACCCTTGGAACTAATCAAGTGCCAATCAATATTAGGGAAGTTAAAGTCACCCATGATAACAACTCTGTTATTTTTGCACCTTTCCAAAATCTGCCTCCCAATCTGCTCCTCGGTATCTCTGCTGCAACCAGGGGGCCTATAGGATACCCCCGTAGAGTATCTGCTCCCTTCCTGTTCCTGACTTCCACACATACTGACTCAAAAGAGGATCCTGCTACATTACCCACCCTTTCTGTAGCTGTAATAGTATCCCTGACCTGTAATGCCACCCGTCCTCCCCTTTTCCCCCCTCTCTATCCCTTTTAAAACAATGAAATCCAGGAATATTGAGAATCCATTCCTGTCCTGGTGCCAGCCAAGTCTCCGTAATGGCCACTACATCATAATTCCATGTTTGTATCCAACCTCTCAGTTCATCACCTTTGTTCCTGATGCTTCTTGCATTGAAGTACAGGCACTTTAGCCCTTCTACCTTACTGCCTTTATGCCCTTTATTCTGCTGCTCTTTCCTCAAAGCCTCTCTATGTGTTAGATCTGGCTTTACTCCATGCACTTCTTTCACTGCTCTATCGCTCTGGGTCCCATCCCCCTTGCAAATTAGTTTAAACCCTCCCGAACCATGCTAGCAAACCTACCAGCAAGGATATTGCTCCCCCTCGAGTTCAAATCAGCCCATCCAATCTGTACAGGTCCCACCTTCCCCAGAAGAGATCCCAATGGTCCGAAAATCTAAAACTCTGCCCCTGCAGCAACTCCTCAGCCACGCATTCAACTGCCATCTCCTCCAATTCTTACCATCACTATCACGTAGCACTGGCAGCAATCCTGAGAACACCACCCTTGAGGTCCTGTTCTTCAGCCTTCTGCCTAGTTCCCGAAACTCACCCTTCAGGACCTCATCCCTCTTCCTGCCTATGTCATTGGTCCCAACATGTATCACGACTTCTGGTTGCTTTCCCTCTCGTACCAGAGTGCCATGTACCCAGTCAGACACATCCCGGACCCTGGCACCCGGGAGGCAACAAACCTTGCGGGTTTCCTTCTCATGTACACAAAATCTCCTGTCTGCTCCCCTGTCTATAGAGTCTCCAATGACGACAGCTCTCCTCCTCTCCGTCCCACCCTTCTGCATCACAGGGTCAGACTCAGTGCCAGAGGCCCTGCCACCGTGACTCACACCTGGTCGGTCGTCCTCACCAACAGCATCCAGGACGGTAAACTTATTATTCAGGGGAATGGCTACAGGGGTGCTCTGCACCTCCTGTCTACTCTCCTTCGCTTTCCCCCCTCGGACTGTCACCCAACGACCTGCTTCCGGCAGCCTCGGTGTGACTACCTCCCTGTAGCTCTCATCTATGTCTGCCTCATTCTCCCTTATGAGTCGAAGGTCATCCAGCTGCTGCTCCAGATTCCTCACACTGTCTTCCAGATCGCCCAGCCGCAAGCACTTCTGGCAGATGTGACTCTGCGGGAGAGGGGAGTTCCCCCAAGACTGCCACATCTCACAGGAGAGGCACATCACCGTCTCAGGAGGCATTGTAAAGACCTGTCAAAGCCTCAAATCTCCACTCACTCAGGCCGCTTTCCACAGGCCGCTCAGCTTGAGCTACCCCTCTATTTATTTGTTTGAGCTTTTCAAACTGCTTGGTCAATCAGCTGCTTTCTGCTGAGTCTGAGCTATTCAAATCTTGGTTGTCTTGATTTGCACAGTCCAACTGCCAAAACTGCCAGAATCCCTCGAGTCAAAGCCTCAAATTTCCACTCTTTCACTGGCCCACTCACTCACTGGCCACGTTCCATGACTCTACTGTTTGTTTCCTGTAATTCCATATCCACTATGCCTGTTTCCTGAGTAGACACTGACGCAAAAAAACTGTTTAAGATCTTCCCCATCTCGTGATGCTCCACACATAGACAACCACTCTGATCTTCTGGTGGACCAATTTTGTCCTTTACTATCCTTTTACTCTTAATATACTCGTAGAAACCCTTCGGGTTTACCTTCACATTATCTGCCAACACAACCTCATGTCTTCTTTTTGCCTTCCTGATTTCCTTCTTTAGTATTCCCTTACATTCTCTATACTCTTCAAGTATCTCATTTGTTCCTTGTTGCCTGTACCTGCTAAACACCTATTTAACCAGATCGCCAATATCCCTTGAAAAACAAGGTTCCCTATCCCTGTTAACTTTGCCTTTAATCCTGGCAGGAACATGCAAACTCCGGATGTAAGCGCAGTTCAGTAACTCCACTTACTGAATACATCATTGCCAGAAAACAACTTATCCCAATCCACTCTTCCCAGATCCTCTCTCATTTCCACAAAATTGGCCCTTCTCCAGTTCAGAACCTCAACTGGTGGACCAGTCCTATCCTTATCCATAATTATCTTGAAACTAATGACATTATGGTCACTGGACCCAAAATGTTCGCTTACACATACTTCTGTCACCTGACCTGTCTGATTCCCTAATAGGTCAGGTTCTGCACCCTCTCTCGTTGGTACCTCAATATATAGATTTAGAAAACTTTCCTGAACACATTCGACAAACTCCACGCCATCTAACCCTTTCACAGAGTGGGAGTCCAGGTCAATATGTGGGAAGTTAAAATCCCCTATGATTACAACTTTCTGTTTCTTACATTGGTGTGCTAACTCTCTACAGATTTGCTCCCCCAATTCTCTCTGACTATTGGGCCGTATATAATAATACCCTATTAGTGTGGTCACTCCTTTCCCGTTCCTCAGCTCCACCCATACGGCCTCTGTAGACGAGCCCTCCGGGCTGTCCCGTCTACGCACAGCTGTGAGATTCTCCCTGACTAGTAATGCCACTCCTCCCCCTTTCACCCCTACCCCTCTATCACGTCTGAAACAACTGAACCTCGGAACATGAAGCTGCCAGTCCTGCCCCTCCTGCAAAGCAAGTCTTACTAATAGCAATAATGTCGAAATCATCATGTGCCAATCCACGCCCTAAACTCATCTGCCTTCCCTACAATACTCCTTGCATTGAAATAGATGCACCTGAGAACATTTCTATCACGTACAAACCATTGAGATCTGTCTATACAGGCAGTCCTCACATGACCATTATCCTCCTCCACATCACTATCTGCTCTAACACTCTGCCCCCTCCCCCTGCAACCTTGTTTAAAACCCCCGGAGCAGAACTTGCTAACCCACCGGCAAGGATGTTAGTCCCCCTCCAGTTCAGGTGCAAACTGCCCAATTCGAACGGGTCCCACCTCCCCTGGAAGAAAGCCCAATTGTCCAGAAACATGAACCCCTCCCTCAGGCACCATCCCCTCAGCCACGTATTTAGCTGCATTATTTCTAGCCTCACTAGCACGTGGCATGGGCAGCAATCCTCCTGTGGGATCTCACTTTCCCATCCCCCATTCATCCTCTGGGCTCTCTGTTCCCACTCCCCCTTCCTGCTGTTGGATCTCTCCTCAGCATTCCCCTTCCTCCCGTGGGATCTCTCTTCCCCATCCCCCTTCCTCCTGTGGGATCTCACATCCCCATCCCCCTTCCTTCAGTGGGATCTCTCTATCCCGTCCCCCTTCCTCCTGTGGGATCTCTCTTCCCCATCCCCCTTCCTCCTGTGGGATCTCTCTTCCCCATCCCCCTTCCTCCTGTGGGAACTCTCTTCCCCATTCCCCTTCCACCTGTGGGATCTCTCATCCCCATTCCCCTTCCTCCAGTGGGATCTCTCTTCCCCATTCCACTTCCTCCTGTGGGATCTCTCTCCCCCATCCCCCTTCCTCCTGTGGGATCTCTCTTCCCCATCCCCCTTCCTCCTGTGGGATCTCTCTTCCCCATCCCGCTTCCTCCTGTGGGATCTCTCTTCCCCATCCCCCTTCCTCCAGTGGGATCTCTCTTCCCCATCCCGCTTCCTCCAGTGGGATCTCTCTTCCCCATCCCCCTTCCTCCTGTGGGATAGCTCTTCCCCATCCCCCTTCCTCCTATGGGAACTCACTTCTACATCCGCTTCCTCTTGTGGGATCTCCCTTCCACATTCCCCTTCCTCCTGTGGGATCTCTCTATCCCGTCCCCATTCCTCCTGTGGGATCACTCTCCCCCATCCCCCTTCCTCCTGTGGGATCACTCTCCCCCATCCCCCTTCCTCCAGTGGGATCACTCTCCCCCATCCCCCTTTCTCCTGTGGGATCTCTCTCCCCCATCCCCCTTCCTCCTGTGGGAACTCTCTTCCCCATCCCCCTTCCTCCTGTGGGATCTCCCTGCCCCATCCCCCTTCCTCCTGTGGGATCACTCTCCCCGGTCCCCCTTCCTCCTGCGGGATCACTCTCCCCCATCCCCCTTCCTCCTGCGGGATCACCCTCCCCCATCCCGATTCCTCCTGCGGGATCTCACTGCCCATTCCCACTTCCTCCTGCGGGATCACACTGCCCCATCTCCCTTCATCCTGCGGGATCACTCCCCCCCCCCCATCCCCCTTCCTCCTGTGGGATCTTTCTCCCCCATCCCCCTTCCTCCTGTGGGATCTCTCTCCCCCATCCCCCTTCCTCCTGTGGGATCTCTGTTCCCCATCCCCCTTCCTTTTGTGGGTTCGCTCTCCCCCATCCCCCTTCCTCCTGTGGGATCTCTCTCCCCCATCCCTCTTCCTCCTGTGGGATCTCTCTCCCACATCCCTCTTCCTCTTGTGGGATCTCTCCCCCCCATCCCCTTCCTCCTGTGGGATCTATCTCCCCATCCCCCTTCCCACTGTGGGATCACTCTCCCCCATCCCCCATCCTCTTGTGGGATCACTCTCCCTCATCCCCCTTCCTCCTCTGGGATCTCTCTGCCCCATCCCAATTCCTCTTGTGGGATCTCTCTCCCCCATCCCCCTTCCTCCTGCGGGAACTCCCCCATCCCCCATCCTCCTGCGGTATCTCCCTCCCCCATCCCCCTGTCACCTGAGGGATCTCTCTCCGCCATCCCCCTTCTTTCTGCGGGATCTCTCTCCCTCATCCCCCTTTCTGCTGTGGGAACTCTCTCCCCCATCCCCCTTCCTCCTGTGGGATCTCTGTTCCCCATCCGCCTACCTCTTGTGGGATCTCTCTACCCCATTCTCCTTCCTCCTGTGGGATCTCTCTCCCCCATCCCCCTTCCTCCTGTGGGATCTCTCTTCCCCATTCCCCGTCCTCCTGTGGGATCTCTCATCCCCATTCCCCTTCCTCCTGTGGGATCTCTCTCCCCCATCCCCCTTCCTCCTGTGGGATCTCTCTCCCCCATCCCCCTTCCTCCTGTGGGATCTCTTTCCCCCATCCCCCTTTCTCCTGTTGGATCTCTCTCCCCCATCTGCCTTCCCCTTGTGGGATCTCTGTCCTCCATCCCTCTTCCTCTTGTGGGATCTCTCTGTCCCATCCCCCTTCCTCCAGCGGGATCTCTCTGTCCCATCCCCCTTCCTCCAGCGGGATCTCTCTCCCCCATCCTCCTGCGGGATCTCCCTCCCCCATCCCCCTGCCACCTGAGGGATCTCTCTCCGCCATTCCCCTTCCTCCTGCGGGATCTCTCTCCATCATCCTCCTTTCTTCTGTGGGATCTGTCTCCCCCATCCCCCTTCCTCCTGTGGCATCTCCGTTCCCCAACCCCCTACCTCTTGTGGGATCTCCCTTCCCCATCCCCCTACCTCTTGTGGGATCTCCCTTCCCCATCCCCATTCCTCCTGTGGGATCTCTCTCCCCCATCTCCCTTCCTCCTGTGGGATCTCTCTGCCACATCCCCCTTCCTCCTGCGGGATCTCTCTCCCCCATCCCCCTTCCTCCTGCGGGATCTCACTGCCCATTCCCCTTTCCTCCTGCGGGATCTCCCTCCCGATTCAACCTTCCTCCTGCGGGAACACACTGCCCCATGCCCCTTCCTCCTGCGGGAACACTCTCCCCCATCCCCCTTCCTCCTGTGGGATCTCTCTCCCCCATCCCCCTTCCTCCTGTGGGATCTCTCTACCCCATTCCCCCATCCCCCTTCCGCCTGTGGTATCTCTCTCCCCCATCCCCCTTCCTCCTGTGGGATCTGTCTCCCCCATCCCCCTTCCTCCTGTGGGATCTCCGTTCTCCAACCCCTACCTCTTGTGGGATCTCCCTTCCCCATCCCCCTACCTCTTGTGGGATCTCCCTTCCCCATCCCCCTTCCTCCTGTGGGATCTCTCTCCCCCATCTCCCTTCCTCCTGTGGGATCTCTCTGCCACATCCCCCTTCCTCCTGCGGGATCTCTCTCCCCCATCCCCCTTCCTCCTGCGGGATCTCACTGCCCATTCCCCTTTCCTCCTGCGGGATCTCCCTCCCGATTCCCCCTGTCACCTGAGGGATCTCTCTCCGCCATCCCCCTTCTTTCTGCGGGATCTCTCTCCCTTATCCCCCTTTCTGCTGTGGGAACTCTCTCCCCCATCCCCCTTCCTCCTGTGGGATCTCCGTTCCCCATCCGCCTACCTCTTGTGGGATCTCTCTACCCCATTCCCCTTCCTCCTGTGGGATCTCTCTCCCCCATCCCCCTTCCTCCTGTGGGATCTCTCTTCCCCATTCCCCGTCCTCATGTGGGATCTCTCATCCCCATTCCCCTTCCTCCTGTGGGATCTCTCTCCCCCATCCCCCTTCCTCCTGTGGGATCTCTTTCCCCCATCCCCCTTTCTCCTGTTGGATCTCTCTCCCCCATCTCCCTTCCCCTTGTGGGATCTCTGTCCTCCATCCCTCTTCCTCTTGTGGGATCTCTCTGTCCCATCCCCCTTCCTCCAGCGGGATCTCTCTGCCCCATCCCCCTTCCGCCAGCGGGATCTCTCTCCCCCATCCTCCTGCGGGATCTCCCTCCCCCATCCCCCTGCCACCTGAGGGATCTCTCTCCGCCATTCCCCTTCCTCCTGCGGGATCTCTCTCCATCATCCTCCTTTCTTCTGTGGGATCTGTCTCCCCCATCCCCCTTCCTCCTGTGGCATCTCCGTTCCCCAACCCCCTACCTCTTGTGGGATCTCCCTTCCCCATCCCCCTACCTCTTGTGGGATCTCCCTTCCCCATCCCCATTCCTCCTGTGGGATCTCTCTCCCCCATCTCCCTTCCTCCTGTGGGATCTCTCTGCCACATCCCCCTTCCTCCTGCGGGATCTCTCTCCCCCATCCCCCTTCCTCCTGCGGGATCTCACTGCCCATTCCCCTTTCCTCCTGCGGGATCTCCCTCCCGATTCAACCTTCCTCCTGCGGGAACACACTGCCCCATGCCCCTTCCTCCTGCGGGAACACTCTCCCCCATCCCCCTTCCTCCTGTGGGATCTCTCTCCCCCATCCCCCTTCCTCCTGTGGGATCTCTCTCCCCCATTCCCCCATCCCCCTTCCGCCTGTGGTATCTCTCTCCCCCATCCCCCTTCCTCCTGTGGGATCTCTCTCCCCCATCCCTCTTCCTCCTGTGGGATCTCTCTCCCCCATCCCTCTTCCTCTTGTGGGATATCTCTCCCCGATCCCCATTCCTTTTGTGGGATCTCTCTCCCCCGTACCCCTTCCTCCTGCACGATCTCTCTGCCCCTTCCCCCTTCCTCCTGTGGGATCTCTGTTCCCCATCCCCCTTCCTCCTGCGGGATCTCACTGCCCATTCCCCCTTCCTCCTGCGGGATCTACCTCCCCATTCCCCCATCATCCTGCGGGATCACACTGCCCCATCCCCCTTCCTCCTGCGGGATCACAATGCCCCATCCCCGTTCCTCCTGTGGGATCTCTCTCCCCCATCCCCCTTCCTCCTGAGGGATCTCACTCCCCCATCCCCCTTCCTCCTGTGGGATCTCCGTTCCCCATCCGCCTACCTCTTGTGGGATCTCTCTACCCCATTCCCCTTCCTCCTGTGGGATCTCTCTCCCCCATCCCCCTTCCTCCTGTGGGATCTCTCTTCCCCATTCCCCGTCCTCCTGTGGGATCTCTCATCCCCATTCCGCTTCCTCCTGTGGGATCTCTCTCCCCCATCCCCCTTCCTCCTGTGGGAACTCTTTCCCCCATCCCCCTTTCTCCTGTTTGATCTCTCTCCCCCATCTCCCTTCCCCTTGTGGGATCTCTGTCCTCCATCCCTCTTCCTCTTGTGGGATCTCTCTGTCCCATCCCCCTTCCTCCAGCGGGATCTCTCTGCCCCATCCCCCTTCCGCCAGCGGGATCTCTCTCCCCCATCCTCCTGCGGGATCTCCCTCCCCCATCCCCCTGCCACCTGAGGGATCTCTCTCCGCCATTCCCCTTCCTCCTGCGGGATCTCTCTCCATCATCCTCCTTTCTTCTATGGGATCTGTCTCCCCCATCCCCCTTCCTCCTGTGGGATCTCCGTTCCCCTACCCCCTACCTCTTGTGGGATCTCCCTTCCCCATCCCCCTACCTCTTGTGGGATCTCCCTTCCCAATCCCCATTCCTCCTGTGGGATCTCTCTCCCCCATCTCCCTCCTGTGGGATCTCTCTGCCACATCCCCCTTCCTCCTGCGGGATCTCTCTCCCCCATCCCCCTTCCTCCTGCGGGATCTCACTGCCCATTCCCCTTTCCTCCTGCGGGATCTCCCTCCCGATTCCCCCTTCCTCCTGCGGGAACACACTGCCCCATGCCCCTTCCTCCTGCGGGAACACTCTCCCGCATCCCCCTTCCTCCTGTGGGATCTCTCTCCCCCATCCCCCTTCCTCCTGTGGGATCTCACTCCCCCATTCCCCCATCCCCCTTCCGCCTGTGGTATCTCTCTGTCCCATCCCCCTTCCTCCAGCGGGATCTCTCTGCCCCATCCCCCTTCCGCCAGCGGGATCTCTCTCCCCCATCCTCCTGCGGGATCTCCCTCCCCCATCCCCCTGCCACCTGAGGGATCTCTCTCCGCCATTCCCCTTCCTCCTGCGGGATCTCTCTCCATCATCCTCCTTTCTTCTGTGGGATCTGTCTCCCCCATCCCCCTTCCTCCTGTGGCATCTCCGTTCCCCAACCCCCTACCTCTTGTGGGATCTCCCTTCCCCATCCCCCTACCTCTTGTGGGATCTCCCTTCCCCATCCCCATTCCTCCTGTGGGATCTCTCTCCCCCATCTCCCTTCCTCCTGTGGGATCTCTCTGCCACATCCCCCTTCCTCCTGCGGGATCTCTCTCCCCCATCCCCCTTCCTCCTGCGGGATCTCACTGCCCATTCCCCTTTCCTCCTGCGGGATCTCCCTCCCGATTCAACCTTCCTCCTGCGGGAACACACTGCCCCATGCCCCTTCCTCCTGCGGGAACACTCTCCCCCATCCCCCTTCCTCCTGTGGGATCTCTCTCCCCCATCCCCCTTCCTCCTGTGGGATCTCTCTCCCCCATTCCCCCATCCCCCTTCCGCCTGTGGTATCTCTCTCCCCCATCCCCCTTCCTCCTGTGGGATCTCTCTCCCCCATCCCTCTTCCTCCTGTGGGATCTCTCTCCCCCATCCCTCTTCCTCTTGTGGGATATCTCTCCCCGATCCCCATTCCTTTTGTGGGATCTCTCTCCCCCGTACCCCTTCCTCCTGCACGATCTCTCTGCCCCTTCCCCCTTCCTCCTGTGGGATCTCTGTTCCCCATCCCCCTTCCTCCTGCGGGATCTCACTGCCCATTCCCCCTTCCTCCTGCGGGATCTACCTCCCCATTCCCCCATCATCCTGCGGGATCACACTGCCCCATCCCCCTTCCTCCTGCGGGATCACAATGCCCCATCCCCGTTCCTCCTGTGGGATCTCTCTCCCCCATCCCCCTTCCTCCTGAGGGATCTCACTCCCCCATCCCCCTTCCTCCTGTGGGATCTCCGTTCCCCATCCGCCTACCTCTTGTGGGATCTCTCTACCCCATTCCCCTTCCTCCTGTGGGATCTCTCTCCCCCATCCCCCTTCCTCCTGTGGGATCTCTCTTCCCCATTCCCCGTCCTCCTGTGGGATCTCTCATCCCCATTCCGCTTCCTCCTGTGGGATCTCTCTCCCCCATCCCCCTTCCTCCTGTGGGAACTCTTTCCCCCATCCCCCTTTCTCCTGTTTGATCTCTCTCCCCCATCTCCCTTCCCCTTGTGGGATCTCTGTCCTCCATCCCTCTTCCTCTTGTGGGATCTCTCTGTCCCATCCCCCTTCCTCCAGCGGGATCTCTCTGCCCCATCCCCCTTCCGCCAGCGGGATCTCTCTCCCCCATCCTCCTGCGGGATCTCCCTCCCCCATCCCCCTGCCACCTGAGGGATCTCTCTCCGCCATTCCCCTTCCTCCTGCGGGATCTCTCTCCATCATCCTCCTTTCTTCTATGGGATCTGTCTCCCCCATCCCCCTTCCTCCTGTGGGATCTCCGTTCCCCTACCCCCTACCTCTTGTGGGATCTCCCTTCCCCATCCCCCTACCTCTTGTGGGATCTCCCTTCCCAATCCCCATTCCTCCTGTGGGATCTCTCTCCCCCATCTCCCTCCTGTGGGATCTCTCTGCCACATCCCCCTTCCTCCTGCGGGATCTCTCTCCCCCATCCCCCTTCCTCCTGCGGGATCTCACTGCCCATTCCCCTTTCCTCCTGCGGGATCTCCCTCCCGATTCCCCCTTCCTCCTGCGGGAACACACTGCCCCATGCCCCTTCCTCCTGCGGGAACACTCTCCCGCATCCCCCTTCCTCCTGTGGGATCTCTCTCCCCCATCCCCCTTCCTCCTGTGGGATCTCACTCCCCCATTCCCCCATCCCCCTTCCGCCTGTGGTATCTCTCTCCTCCATCCCCCTTCCTCCTGTGGGATCTCTCTCCCCCATCCCTCTTCCTCCTGTGGGATCTCTCTCCCCCATCCCTCTTCCTCTTGTGGGATCTCTCTCCCCGATCCCCATTCCTTTTGTGGGATCTCTCTCCCCCGTACCCCTTCCTCCTGCACGATCTCTCTGCCCCTTCGCCCTTCCTCCTGTGGTATCTCTCACCCCGGTCCCCCTTCCTCCTGTGGGATCTCTGTTCCCCATCCCCCTTCCTCCTGCGGGATCTCACTGCCCATTCCCCCTTCCTCCTGCGGGATCTCACTGCCCCATCCCGCTTTCTCCTCCGGGATCACAATGCCCCATCCCCGTTCCTCCTGTGGTATCTCTCTCCCCCATCCCCCTTCCTCCGGCGGGATCTCACTGCCCATTCCCCCTTCCTCCTGTGGGATCTCACTGCCCATTCCCCCTTCCTCCTGCGGGATCTCCCTCCCCATTCCCCCATCCTCCTGCGGGATCACACTGCCCCATCCCCCTTTCTCCTCCGGAATCACAATGCCCCATCCCCGTTCCTCCTGTGGTATCTCTCTCCCCCATCCCCCTTCCTCCTGTGGGATCTCACTCCCCCATCCCTCTTCCTCCTGTGGGATCTCTCTCCCCCATCCCTCTTCCTCTTGTTGGATCTCTCTCCCCGATCCCCATTCCTTTTGTGGGATCTCTCTCCCCCGTCCCCCTTCCTCCTGCACGATCTCCCTGCCCCTTCCCCCTTCCTCCTGTGGTATCTCTCACCCCGGTCCCCCTTCCTCCTGTGGGATCTCTGTTCCCCATCCCCCTTCCTCCTGCGGGATCTCCCTCCCCATTCCCCCATCCTCCTGCGGGATCACACTGCCCCATACCCCTTCCTCCTCCGGGATCACAATGCCCCATCACCGTTCCTCCTGTGGGATCTCTCTCCACCATCCCCCTTCCTCCTGTGGGATCTCACTCCCCCATCCCCCTTCCTCCTGCACGATCTCCCTGCCCCTTCCCCCTTCCTCCTGTGGGATCTCTCAACCCGGTCCCCCTTCCTCCTATGGGATCTCACTGCCCATTCCCCCTTCCTCCTGCGGGATCTCACTGCCCATTCCCCCTTCCTCCTGCGGGATCTCACTGCCCATTCCCCCTTCCTCCTGCGGGATCTACCTCCCCATTCCCCCATCATCCTGCGGGATCACACTGCCCCATCCCCCTTCCTCCTGCGGGATCACAATGCCCCATCCCCGTTCCTCCTGTGGGATCTCTCTCCCCCATCCCCCTTCCTCCTGTGGGATCTCTCTTCCCCATTCCCCGTCCTCCTGTGGGATCTCTCATCCCCATTCCCCTTCCTCCTGTGGGATCTCTCTCCCCCATCCCCCTTCCTCCTGTGGGATCTCTTTCCCCCATCCCCCTTTCTCCTGTTGGATCTCTCTCCCCCA
Source organism: Hemitrygon akajei (assembly GCF_048418815.1). Classification (NCBI taxonomy): domain Eukaryota; kingdom Metazoa; phylum Chordata; class Chondrichthyes; order Myliobatiformes; family Dasyatidae; genus Hemitrygon; species Hemitrygon akajei. Next base: position 5,041,775 of record NW_027331938.1, on the reverse strand, counting down.
TCTCCCTTCCCCTTGTGGGATCTCTGTCCTCCATCCCTCTTCCTCTTGTGGGATCTCTCTGTCCCATCCCCCTTCCTCCAGCGGGATCTCTCTGCACCATCCCCCTTCCGCCAGCGGGATCTCTCTCCCCCATCCTCCTGCGGGATCTCCCTCCCCCATCCCCCTGCCACCTGAGGGATCTCTCCCCGCCATTCCCCTTCCTCCTGCGGGATCTCTCTCCATCATCCTCCTTTCTTCTGTGGGATCTGTCTCCCCCATCCCCCTTCCTCCTGTGGGATCTCCGTTCCCCAACCCACTACCTCTTGTGGGATCTCCCTTCCCCATCCCCCTACCTCTTGTGGGATCTCCCTTCCCCATCCCCATTCCTCCTGCGGGATCTCTCTCCCCCATCCCCCTTCCTCCAGCGGGATCTCACTGCCCATTCCCCTTTCCTCCTGCGGGATCTCCCTCCCGATTCCCCCTTCCTCCTGCGGGAACACACTGCCCCATGCCCCTTCCTCCTGCGGGAACACTCTCCCCCATCCCCCTTCCTCCTGTGGGATCTCTCTCCCCCATCCCCATTCCTCCTGTGGGATCTCTCTCCCCCATTCCCCCATCCCCCTTCCGCCTGTGGTATCTCTCTCCCCCATCCCCCTTCCTCCTGTGGGATCTCTCTCCCCCATCCCTCTTCCTCCTGTGGGATCTCTCTCCCCCATCCCTCTTCCTCTTGTGGGATCTCTCTCCCCGATCCCCATTCCTTTTGTGGGATCTCTCTCCCCCGTACCCCTTCCTCCTGCACGATCTCTCTGCCCCTTCCCCCTTCCTCCTGTGGTATCTCTCACCCCGGTCCCCCTTCCTCCTGTGGGATCTCTGTTCCCCATCCCCCTTCCTCCTGCGGGATCTCACTGCCCATTCCCCCTTCCTCCTGCGGGATCTCACTGCCCCATCCCGCTTTCTCCTCCGGGATCACAATGCCCCATCCCCGTTCCTCCTGTGGTATCTCTCTCCCCCATCCCCCTTCCTCCTGTGGGATCTCACTGCCCATTCCCCCTTCCTCCTGTGGGATCTCACTGCCCATTCCCACTTCCTCCTGCGGGATCTCCCTCCCCATTCCCCCATCCTCCTGCGGGATCACACTGCCCCATCCCCCTTTCTCCTCCGGGATCACAATGCCCCATCCCCGTTCCTCCTGTGGTATCTCTCTCCCCCATCCCCCTTCCTCCTGTGGGATCTCACTCCCCCATCCCTCTTCCTCCTGTGGGATCTCTCTCCCCCATCCCTCTTCCTCTTGTGGGATCTCTCTCCCCGATCCCCATTCCTTTTGTGGGATCTCTCTCCCCCGTCCCCCTTCCTCCTGCACGATCTCCCTGCCCCTTCCCCCTTCCTCCTGTGGTATCTCTCACCCCGGTCCCCCTTCCTCCTGTGGGATCTCTGTTCCCCATCCCCCTTCCTCCTGCGGGATCTCCCTCCCCATTCCCCCATCCTCCTGCGGGATCACACTGCCCCATACCCCTTCCACCTCCGGGATCACAATGCCTCATCACCGTTCCTCCTGTGGGATCTCTATCCCCCATCCCCCTTCCTCCTGTGGGATCTCACTCCCCCATCCCCCTTCCTCCTGCACGATCTCCCTGCCCCTTCCCCCTTCCTCCTGTGGGATCTCTCACCCCGGTCCCCCTTCCTCCTATGGGATCTCTGTTCCCCATCCCCCTTCCTCCTGCGGGATCTCACTGCCCATTCCCCCTTCCTCCTGCGGGATCTCAATGCCCATTCCCCCTTCCTCCTGCGGGATCTACCTCCCCATTCCCCCATCATCCTGCGGGATCACACTGCCCCATCCCCCTTCCTCCTGCGGGATCACAATGCCCCATCCCCGTTCCTCCTGTGGGATCACTCTCCCCCATCCCCCTTCCTCCTGAGGGATCTCACTCCCCCATCCCCCTTCCTCCTGTGGGATCTCTCTCCCCCATCCCCCTTCCTCCTGTGGGATCTCTCTCCCCCATCCCCCTTCCTCCTGTGGGATCTCTTTCCCCCATCCCCCTTTCTCCTGTTGGATCTCTCTCCCCCATCTCCCTTCCCCTTGTGGGATCTCTGTCCTCCATCCCCCTTCCTCTTGTGGGATATCTCTGCCCCATCCCCCCTTCCTCCAGCGGGATCTCTCTGCCCCATCACCCTTCCGCCAGCGGGATCTCGCTCCCCCATCCTCCTGCGGGATCTCCCTCCCCATTCACCCATCCTCCTGCGGGATCACTCTCCCCCATCCCCCTTCCTCCTGTGGGATCACTCTCCCACATCCCTCTTCCTCTTGTGGGATCTCTCCCCCCCATCCCCTTCCTCCTGTGGGATCTATCTCCCCATCCCCCTTCCCACTGTGGGATCACTCTCCCCCATCCCCCATCCTCTTGTGGGATCACTCTCCCCCATCCCCCTTCCTCTTGTGGGATCTCGCTCCCCCATCCCCCTTCCTCCTGTGGGAACTCTCTCCCCCATCCCCCTTCCTCCTCTGGGATCTCTCTCCCCCATCCCCCTTCCTCCTGTGGGATCTCTCTCCCCCATCCCCCTTCCTCCTGTGGAATATTTCTCCCCCATCCCCCTTCCTCTTGTGGGATCTCTCTGCCCCATCCAAATTCCTCTTGTGGGATCTCTCTCCCCCATCCCCCTTCCTCCAGCTGGATCTCTCTCCCCCATCCCCCTTCCTCCTGCGGGAACTCCCATATCCCCCATCCTCCTGCGGTATCTCCCTCCCCCATCCCCCTGTCACCTGAGGGATCTCTCTCCGCCATCCCCCTTCTTTCTGCGGGATCTCTCTCCCTCATCCCCCTTTCTGCTGTGGGAACTCTCTCCCCCATCCCCCTTCCTCCTGTGGGATCTCCGTTCCCCATCCGCCTATCTCTTGTGGAATCTCTCTACCCCATTCCCCTTCCTCCTGTGGGATCTCTCTCCCCCATCCCCCTTCCTCCTGTGGGATCTCTCTTCCCCATTTCCCGTCCTCCTGTGGGATCTCTCATCCCCATTCCCCTTCCTCCTGTGGGATCTCTCTCCCCCATCCCCCTTCCTCCTGTGGGATCTCTCTCCCCCATCCCCCTTCCTCCTGTGGGATCTCTTTCCCCCATCCCCCTTTCTCCTGTTGGATCTCTCTCCCCCATCTCCCTTCCCCATGTGGGATCTCTGTCCTCCATCCCTCTTCCTCTTGTGGGATCTCTCTGTCCCATCCCCCTTCCTCCAGCGGGATCTCTCTGCCCCATCCCCCTTCCGCCAGCGGGATCTCTCTCCCCCATCCTCCTGCGGGATCGATCTCCCCCATCCCCCTGCCACCTGAGGGATCTCTCTCCGCCATTCCCCTTCCTCCTGCTGGATCTCTCTCCATCATCCTCCTTTCTTCTGTGGGATCTCTCTCCCCCATCCCCCTTCCTCCTGTGGGATCTCTCTCCCCCATTCCCCCATCCCCCTTCCTCCTGTGGGATCTCTCTCCCCCATTCCCCCATCCCCCTTCCGCCTGTGGTATCTCTCTCCCCCATCCCCCTTCCTCCTGCGGGATCTCACTGCCCATTCCCCCTTCCTCCTGCGGGATCTCACTGCCCATTCCCCCTTCCTCCTGCGGGATCTACCTCCCCATTCCCCCATCATCCTGCGGGATCACACTGCCCCATCCCCCTTCCTCCTGCGGGATCACAATGCCCCATCCCCGTTCCTCCTGTGGGAACTCTCTCCCCCATCCCCCTTCCTCCTGAGGGATCTCACTCCCCCATCCCCCTTCCTCCTGTGGGATCTCTCTCCCCCATCCCCCTTCCTCCTGTGGGATCTCTTTCCCCCATCCCCCTTCCTCCTGTGGGATCTCTCTCTCCCATCCCCCTTCCTCCTGTGGGATCTCGCTCCCCCCATTCCCCTTCCTCCTGTGGGATCTCACTCCCCCATCCCCCTTCCACCTGTGGGATCTCTCACCCCCATCCCCCTTACTCCTGTGGGATCTCTTTCCCCCATCCCCCTTCCTCCTGTGGGATCTCTCTCCCCCATCCCTCTTCCTCCTGTGGGATCTCTCTCCCCCATCCCTCATCCTCTTGTGGGATCTCTCTCCCCGATCCCCATTCCTTTTGTGGGATCTCTCTCCCCCGTCCCCCTTCCTCCTGCACGATCTCTCTGCCCCTTCCCCCTTCCTCCTGTGGTATCTCTCACCCCGGTCCCCCTTCCTCCTGTGGGATCTCTGTTCCCCATCCCCCTTCCTCCTGCGGGATCTCACTGCCCATTCCCCCTTCCTCCTGCGGGATCTCACTGCCCCATCCCGCTTTCTCCTCCGGGATCACAATGCCCCATCCCCGTTCCTCCTGTGGTATCTCTCTCCCCCATTCCCCTTCCTCCTGTGGGATCTCTCACCCCGGTCCCCCTTCCTGCTGTGGGATATCTGTTCCCCATCCCCCTTCCTCCTGCGGGATCTCACTGCCCATTCCCCCTTCCTCCTGTGGGATCTCACTGCCCATTCCCCCTTCCTCCTGCGGGATCTCCCTCCCCATTCCCCCATCCTCCTGCGGGATCACACTGCCCCATCCCCCTTTCTCCTCCGGGATCACAATGCCCCATCCCCGTTCCTCCTGTGGTATCTCTCTCCCCCATCCCCCTTCCTCCTGTGGGATCTCTCTCCCCCATCCCTCTTCCTCCTGTGGGATCTCTCTCCCCCATCCCTCTTCCTCTTGTGGGATCTCTCTCCCCGATCCCCATTCCTTTTGTGGGATCTCTCTCCCCCGTCCCCCTTCCTCCTGCACGATCTCCCTGCCCCTTCCCCCTTCCTCCTGTGGTATCTCTCACCCCGGTCCCCCTTCCTCCTGTGGGATCTCTGTTCCCCATCCCCCTTCCTCCTGCGGGATCTCCCTCCCCATTCCCCCATGCTCCTGCGGGATCACACTGCCCCATACCCCTTCCACCTCCGGGATCACAATGCCCCATCACCGTTCCTCCTGTGGGATCTCTCTCCCCCATCCCCCTTCCTCCTGTGGGATCTCACTCCCCCATCCCCCTTCCTCCTGCACGATCTCCCTGCCCCTTCCCCCTTCCTCCTGTGGGATCTCTCACCCCGGTCCCCCTTCCTCCTATGGGATCTCTGTTCCCCATCCCCCTTCCTCCTGCGGGATCTCACTGCCCATTCCCCCTTCCTCATGCGGGATCTCACTGCCCATTCCCCCTTCCTCCTGCGGGATCTACCTCCCCATTCCCCCATCATCCTGCGGGATCACACTGCCCCATCCCCCTTCCTCCTGCGGGATCACAATGCCCCATCCCCGTTCCTCCTGTGGGATCTCTCTCCCCCATCCCCCTTCCTCCTGAGGGATCTCACTCCCCCATCCCCCTTCCTCCTGTGGGATCTCTCTCCCCCATCCCCCTTCCTCCTGTGGGATCTCTCTCCCCCATCCCCCTTTCTCCTGTGGGATCTCTCTCTCCCATCCCACTTCCTCCTGTGGGAACTCTCTTCCCCATCCCCCTTCCTCCTGTGGGAACACTCTTCCCCATCCCCCTTCCTCCTGTGGGATCTGTCTTCCCCATCACCTTCCTCCAGTGGGATCTCTCCCCCACATCCCCGTTCCTCCTGTGGGATCACTCTCCCCCATCCCCCTTCCTCCTGTGGGATCTCTCTCCCCCATCCCCCTTCCTCCTGTGGGATCTCTCTCCCCCATCCCCCTTCCTCCTGTGGGATCTCCCTGCCCCATCCCCCTTCCTCCTGTGGGATCACTCTCCCCGGTCCCCCTTCCTCCTGCGGGATCATTCTCCCCCATCCCCCTTCCTCCTGCGGGATCACCCTCCCCCAAATCTCTTCCTCCTGCGGGATCTCACTGCCCATTCCCACTTCCTCCTGCGGGATCACACTGCCCCATCCCCCTTCATCCTGCGGGATCACTCCCCCCCCCCATCCCCCTTCCTCCTGTGGGATCTCTGTTCCCCATCCCCCTTCCCACTGTGGGATCACTCTCCCCCATCCCCCATCCTCTTGTGGGATCACTCTCCCCCATCCCCCTTCCTCTTGTGGGATCTCGCTCCCCATTCCCCCTTCCTCCTGTGGGAACTCTCTCCCCCATCCCCCTTCCTCCTCCGGGATCTCTCTCCCCCATCCCCCTTCCTCCTGTGGGATCTCTCTCCCCCATCCCCCTTCCTCCTGTGGAATATCTCTCCCCCATCCCCCCTTCCTCTTGTGGGATCTCTCTGCCCCATCCCAATTCCTCTTGTGGGATCTCTCTCCCCCATCCCCCTTCCTCCAGCTGGATCTCTCTCCCCCATCCCCCTTCCTCCTGCGGGAACTCCCCCATCCCCCATCCTCCTGCGGTATCTCCCTCCCCCATCCCCCTGTCACCTGAGGGATCTCTCTCCGCCATCCCCCTTCTTTCTGCGGGATCTCTCTCCCTCATCCCCCTTTCTGCTGTGGGAACTCTCTCCCCCATCCCCCTTCCTCCTGTGGGATCTCCGTTCCCCATCCGCCTACCTCTTGTGGAATCTCTCTACCCCATTCCCCTTCCTCCTGTGGGATCTCTCTCCCCCATCCCCCTTCCTCCTGTGGGATCTCTCTTCCCCATTCCCCGTCCTCCTGTGGGATCTCTCATCCCCATTCCCCTTCCTCCTGTGGGATCTCTCTCCCCCATCCCCCTTCCTCCTGTGGGATCTCTCTCCCCCATCCCCCTTCCTCCTGTGGGATCTCTTTCCCCCATCCCCCTTTCTCCTGTTGGATCTCTCTCCCCCATCTCCCTTCCCCCTGTGGGATCTCTGTCCTCCATCCCTCTTCCTCTTGTGGGATCTCTCTGTCCCATCCCCCTTCCTCCAGCGGGATCTCTCTGCCCCATCCCCCTTCCGCCAGCAGGATCTCTCTCCCCCATCCTCCTGCGGGATCGATCTCCCCCATCCCCCTGCCACCTGAGGGATCTCTCTCCGCCATTCCCCTTCCTCCTGCTGGATCTCTCTCCATCATCCTCCTTTCTTCTGTGGGATCTGTCTCCCCCATCCCCCTTCCTCCTGTGGGATCTCCGTTCCCCAACCCCCTACCTCTTGTGGGATCTCCCTTCCCCATCCCCCTTCCTCCTGTGGGATCTCCCTTCCCCATCCCCATTCCTCCTGTGGGATCTCTCTGCCACATCCCCCTTCCTCCTGCGGGATCTCACTGCCAATTCCCCTTTCCTCCTGCGGGATCTCCCTCCCGATTCCCCCTACCTCCTGCGGGAACACAAGTGCCCCATGCCCCTTCCTCCTGCGGGAACACTCTCCCCCATCCCCCTTCCTCCTGTGGGATCTCTCTCCCCCATCCCCCTTCCTCCTGTGGGATCTCTCTCCCCCATTCCGCCATCCCCCTTCCGCCTGTGGTATCTCTGTCCCCCATCCCCCTTCCTCCTGTGGGATCTCTCTCCCCCATCCCTCTTCCTCCTGTGGGATCTCTCTCCCCCATCCCTCTTCCTCTTGTGGGATCTCTCTCCCCGATCCCCATTCCTTTTGTGGGATCTCTCTCCCCTATACCCCTTCCTCCTGCATGATCTCTCTGCCCCTTCCCCCTTCCTCCTGTGGTATCTCTCACCCCGGTCCCCCTTCCTCCTGTGGGATCTCTGTTCCCCATCCCCCTTCCTCCTGCGGGATCTCACTGCCCATTCCCCCTTCCTCCTGCGGGATCTCACTGCCCCATCCCGCTTTCTCCTCCGGGATCACAATGCCCCATCCCCGTTCCTCCTGTGGTATCTCTCTCCCCCATCCCCCTTCCTCCTGTGGGATCTCTCACCCCGGTCCCCCTTCCTGCTGTGGGATATCTGTTCCCCATCCCCCTTCCTCCTGCGGGATCTCACTGCCCATTCCCCCTTCCTCCTGTGGGATCTCACTGCCCATTCCCCCTTCCTCCTGTGGGATCTCTCTCTCCCATCCCCCTTCCTCCTGTGGGATCTCGCTCCCCCATTCCCCTTCCTCCTGTGGGATCTCACTCCCCCATCCCCCTTACTCCTGTGGGATCTCTTTCCCCCATCCCCCTTCCTCCTGTGGGATCTCTCTCCCCCATCCCTCTTCCTCCTGTGGGATCTCTCTCCCCCATCCCTCATCCTCTTGTGGGATCTCTCTCCCCGATCCCCATTCCTTTTGTGGGATCTCTCTCCCCCGTCCCCCTTCCTCCTGCACGATCTGTCTGCCCCTTCCCCCTTCCTCCTGTGGTATCTCTCACCCCGGTCCACCTTCCTCCTGTGGGATCTCTGTTCCCCATCCCCCTTCCTCCTGCGGGATCTCACTGCCCATTCCCCCTTCCTCCTGCGGGATCTCACTGCCCCATCCCGCTTTCTCCTCCGGGATCACAATGCCCCATCCCCGTTCCTCCTGTGGTATCTCTCTCCCCCATCCCCCTTCCTCCTGTGGGATCTCTCACCTCGGTCCCCCTTCCTGCTATCTGTTCCCCATCCCCCTTCCTCCTGCGGGATCTCACTGCCCATTCCCCCTTCCTCCTGTGGGATCTCACTGCCCATTCCCCCTTCCTCCTGCGGGATCTCCCTCCCCATTCCCCCATCCTCCTGCGGGATCACACTGCCCCATCCCCCTTTCTCCTCCGGGATCACAATGCCCCATCCCCGTTCCTCCTGTGGTATCTCTCTCCCCCATCCCCCTTCCTCATGTGGGATCTCTCTCCCCCATCCCTCTTCCTCCTGTGGGATCTCTCTCCCCCATCCCTCTTCCTCCTGTGGGATCTCTCTCCCCCATCCCTCTTCCTCTTGTGGGATCTCTCTCCCCGATCCCCATTCCTTTTGTGGGATCTCTCTCCCCCGTCCCCCTTCCTCCTGCACGATCTCCCTGCCCCTTCCCCCTTCCTCCTGTGGTATCTCTCACCCCTGTCCCCCTACCTCCTGTGGGATCTCTGTTCCCCATCCCCCTTCCTCCTGCGGGATCTCCCTTCCCATTCCCCCATGCTCCTGCGGGATCACACTGCCCCATACCCCTTCCACCTCCGGGATCACAATGCCCCATCACCGTTCCTCCTGTGGGATCTCTCTCCCCCATCCACCTTCCTCCTGTGGGATCTCACTCCCCCATCCCCCTTCCTCCTGCACGATCTCCCTGCCCCTTCCGCCTTCCTCCTGTGGGATCTCTCACCCCGGTCCCCCTTCCTCCTGTGGGATCTCTGTTCCCCATCCCCCTTCCTCCTGCGGGATCTCACTGCCCATTCCCCCTTCCTCCTGCGGGATCTCACTGCCCCATCCCGCTTTCTCCTCCGGGATCACAATGCCCCATCCCCGTTCCTCCTGTGGTATCTCTCTACCCCGTCCCCCTTCCTCCTGCGGGATCTCACTGCCCATTCCCCCTTCCTCCTGCGGGATCTCCCTCCCGATTCCCCCTTCCTCCTGCGGGAACACACTGCCCCATGCGCCTTCCTCCTGCGGGAACACACTGCCCCATGCGCCTTCCTCCTGCGGGATCACTCTCCCCCATCCCCCTTCCTCCTGTGGGATCTCTCTCCCCCATCCCCCTTCCTCCTGTGGGATCAATCTCCACCATTCCCCCATCCCCCTTCCGCCTGTGGGATCTCTCTCCCCCATCCCCCTTCCTCCTGTGGGATCTCTCTCCCCCATCCCCCTTCCTCTTGCGGGAACTCTCTCCCCCATCCCCATTCCTTTTGTGGGATCTCTCTACCCCGTCCCCCTTCCTCCTGCACGATCTCCCTGCCCCTTCCCCCTTCCTCCTGTGGGATCTCTAATCCCGGTCCCCCTTCCTCCTATTGGATCTCTGTTCCCCATCCCCCTTCCTCCTGCGGGATCTCACTGCCCATTCCCCCTCCCTTTTGCGGGGTCTCACTGCCCATTCCCCCTTCCTCCTGCGGGGTCTCACTGCCCATTGCCCCTTCCTCCTGCGGGATCTCCCTCCCCATTCCCCCATCCTCCTGCGGGATCACACTGCCCCATCCCCCTTCCTCCTGCGGGATCACAATGCCCCATCCCCGTTCCTCCTGTGGGATCTCTCTCCCCCATCCCCCTTCCTCCTCTGGGATCTCACTCCCCCATCCCCCTTCCTCCTGTGGGATCTCTCTCCCCTATCCCTCTTCCTCTTGTGGGATCTCTCTCCCCCATCCCCCTTCCTCCTGTGGGATCTCTCTCCCCCATCCCCCTTCCTCCTGTGAGATCTCTCTCCCCCTTACCTCTTCCTCTTGTGGGATCTCTCTCCCCCATCCCCATTCCTTTTGTGGGATCTCTCTTCCCCCGTCCCCCTTCCTCCTGCACGATCTCCCTGCCCATTCCCCCTTCCTCCTGCGGGATCTCACTGCCCATTCCCCCTTCCTCCTGCGGGATCTCCCTCCCCATTCCCCCATCCTCCTGTGGGATCACACTGCCCCATCCCCCTTCCTCCTGCGGGATCACAATGCCCCATCCCCGTTCCTCCTGTGGGATCTCTCTCCCCCATCCCCCTTCCTCCTGTCGTATCTCTCTCCCCCATCCCCCTTCCTCCTGTGGGATCTCTCTCCCCCATCCCCCTTCCTCCTGTGGGATCTCTCTCTCCCATCCCCCTTCCTCCTGTGGGATCTCGCTCCCACATTCCCCTTCCTCCTGTGGGATCTCACTCCCCCATCCCCCTTCCTCCTGTGGGATCTCTATCCCATCCCAATTCCTCCTTTGGGATCTCTGTCCCCCATCCCCCTTCCGCCAGCGGGATTTCTCTCCCCCATCCTCCTGCGGGATCTCCCTCCCCCATCCCCCTGCCAGCTGAGGGATCTCTCTCCTCCATCACCCTTCCCTCCTGCGGGATATCTCTCCCTCATCCCCCTTTCTGCTCTGGGATCTCTCTCCCCCATCCCCCTTCCTCCTGTGGGATTTCTGTTCCCCAATCCCCCTTCCTCCTGTGGGATCTCTCTCCCCCATCCCCCTTCCTCTTGTGGGATCTCTCTGCCCCATCCCCCTTCCTCTTGTGGGATCTCCCTCCCCCATCCCCCTGCCACCTGAGGGATCTCGCTCCCCCCATCCCCCTTCCTCTGTGGGATCTCTCCCCCATCCCCCTTCCTCCTGTGGGATCTCTCTCCCCCATCCCCCTTCCTCCTGTGGGATCTCTCTCCCCCATTCCCCTTCCTCCTGTGGGATCTCTCTCCCCCCATCCCCCTTTCTCCTGTGGGATCTCAATCCCCCATCCCCCTTCCTCTTGTGGGATCTCTTTCCCCATCCCCCTTCCAGCTGTGGATCTCTTTCCCCCATCCCCCTTCCATTTGTGGGATCTCTCTCCCCCCATCCCCCTTCCTCCTGTGGGATCTCTCTCCCCCATCCCCCTTCCTCCTGTGGGATCTCTCTCCCCCATCCCCCTTTCTCCTGTGGGATCTCACTCCCCCATTCTCTTTCCTCCCGTGGGATCTCTCTTCCACATCTCCCTTCCCCTTGAGGGATCTCTGTTCTCCATTCCCCTTTCCTCTTGTGGGATCTCTCTGCCCCATCCCCCTTCCTCCTGTGGGATCTCTCAGCCGCATCCCCCTTCCTCCTGCGGGATCTCTCCCTCATCCCCCTTTCTGCTGTGGGATCTCTCTCCCCCATCCCCCTTCCTGCTGTGGGATCTCTCTCCCCCATCCCCTTCCTCCTGCGGGATCTCTCTCCACCATCCCCCTTCCTACTGCGGGATCTCTCTTCCCCTTCCCCCTTCCTCCTGCGGGATCTCTCTGCCCCATCCCCCTTCCTCCTGCGGGATCTCTCTGCCCCATCCCCCATCCTCCTGCGGGATCTCTCTCCTCATCCCCCTTCCTCCTGCGGGTCTCTCTGACCCATCCCCCTTCCTCCAGCGCGATCTCTCTCCCCCATCCTCCTGCGGGATCTCTCTCCCCGATCCCCAATCCTCCTGCGGGATTTCCCTCCCCCATCCACCTGCCACCTGAGGTATCTCTCTCCAACATCACCCTTCCTCCTGCGTGATCACACGGCCCCATCCCCCTTTCTCCTGCGGGATCTCTGTCCCCCATCCCACTTCCTCTTGTCGGATCTCTCTCCCCCATCCCCCTTTCTCCTGTGGGATCTCTCTCCCCATCCCCGTTCCTCCTGTGGGATCTCTCTCCCCCCATCCCCCTTCCTCCTCTGGGATCTCACTCCCCATCCCCCTTCCTCCTGTGGGATCTCTCTCCCCTATCCCTCTTCCTCTTGTGGGATCTCTCTCCCCCATCCCCCCTTCCTCCTGTGGGATCTCTCTCCCCCATCCCCCTTCCTCCTGTGAGATCTCTCTCCCCCTTACCTCTTCCTCTTGTGGGATCTCTCTCCCCCATCCCCATTCCTTTTGTGGGATCTCTCTTCCCCCGTCCCCCTTCCTCCTGCACGATCTCCCTGCCCATTCCCCCTTCCTCCTGCGGGATCTCACTGCCCCATTCCCCCTTCCTCCTGCGGGATCTCCCTCCCCATTCCCCCATCCTCCTGTGGGATCACACTGCCCCATCCCCCTTCCTCCTGCGGGATCACAATGCCCCATCCCCGTTCCTCCTGTGGGATCTCTCTCCCCCATCCCCCTTCCTCCTGTCGTATCTCTCTCCCCCATCCCCCTTCCTCCTGTGGGATCTCTCTCCCCCATCCCCCTTCCTCCTGTGGGATCTCTCTCTCCCATCCCCCTTCCTCCTGTGGGATCTCGCTCCCACATTCCCCTTCCTCCTGTGGGATCTCACTCCCCCATCCCCCTTCCTCCTGTGGGATCTCTATCCCATCCCAATTCCTCCTTTGGGACTCTGTCCCCCATCCCCCTTCCGCCAGCGGGATTTCTCTCCCCCATCCTCCTGCGGGATCTCCCTCCCCCATCCCCCTGCCAGCTGAGGGATCTCTCTCCTCCATCACCCTTCCTCCTGCGGGATATCTCTCCCTCATCCCCCTTTCTGCTCTGGGATCTCTCTCCCCCATCCCCCTTCCTCCTGTGGGATTTCTGTTCCCCATCCCCCTTCCTCCTGTGGGATCTCTCTCCCCCATCCCCCTTCCTCTTGTGGGATCTCTCTGCCCCATCCCCCTTCCTCTTGTGGGATCTCCCTCCCCCATCCCCCTGCCACCTGAGGGATCTCGCTCCCCCATCCCCCTTCCTCCTGTGGGATCTCTCCCCCATCCCCCTTCCTCCTGTGGGATCTCTCTCCCCCATCCCCCTTCCTCCTGTGGGATCTCTCTCCCCCATTCCCCTTCCTCCTGTGGGATCTCTCTCCCCCATCCCCCTTTCTCCTGTGGGATCTCAATCCCCCATCCCCCTTCCTCTTGTGGGATCTCTTTCCCCATCCCCCTTCCAGCTGTGGGATCTCTTTCCCCATCCCCCTTCCATTTGTGGATCTCTCTCCCCCATCCCCCTTCCTCCTGTGGGATCTCTCTCCCCCATCCCCCTTCCTCCTGTGGGATCTCTCTCCCCCATCCCCCTTTCTCCTGTGGGATCTCACTCCCCCATTCTCTTTCCTCCCGTGGGATCTCTCTTCCACATCTCCCTTCCCCTTGAGGGATCTCTGTTCTCCATTCCCCTTCCTCTTGTGGGATCTCTCTGCCCCATCCCCCTTCCTCCTGTGGGATCTCTCTGCCGCATCCCCCTTCCTCCTGCGGGATCTCTCCCTCATCCCCCTTTCTGCTGTGGGATCTCTCTCCCCCATCCCCCTTCCTGCTGTGGGATCTCTCTCCCCCATCCCCTTTCCTCCTGCGGGATCTCTCTCCACCATCCCCCTTCCTACTGCGGGATCTCTCTTCCCCTTCCCCCTTCCTCCTGCGGGATCTCTCTGCCCCATCCCCCTTCCTCCTGCGGGATCTCTCTGCCCCATCCCCCATCCTCCTGCGGGATCTCTCTCCCTCATCCCCCTTCCTCCTGCGGGGTCTCTCTGACCCATCCCCCTTCCTCCAGCGCGATCTCTCTCCCCCATCCTCCTGCGGGATCTCTCTCCCCGATCCCCAATCCTCCTGCGGGATTTCCCTCCCCCATCCACCTGCCACCTGAGGTATCTCTCTCCAACATCACCCTTCCTCCTGCGTGATCACACGGCCCCATCCCCCTTTCTCCTGCGGGATCTCTGTCCCCCATCCCACTTCCTCTTGTCGGATCTCTCTCCCCCATCCCCCTTTCTCCTGTGGGATCTCTCTCCCCCATCCACCTTCCTCCTGTGGGATCTCTCTCCCCCATCCACCTTCCTCCTGTGGGATCTCTATTCCACATCCCCCTTCCTCCTGTGGGATGTCTGTTCCCCATCCCCCTTCCTCTTGTGGGATCTCCCTTCTCCATCCCACTTCCTCCTGTGGGATCTCTCTCCCCCATCCCCCTTCCTCCTGTGGGATCTCACTCCCCCATCCCACTTCCTCCTGTGGGATCTCTCTCCCCCATCCCCCTTCCTCCTGTGGGATCTCTCTCCCCCATCCCCCTTCCTGTGGGATCTCTCTCCCCCATCCCCCTTCCTCCTGTGGGATCTCTCTCTCCCATCCCCCTTCCTCCTGTGGGATCTCGCTCCCCCATTCCCCTTCCTCCTGTGGGATCTCACTCCCCCATCCCCCTTCCTCCTGTGGGATCTCTCTCCCATCCCAATTCCTCCTTTGGGATCTCTGTCCCCCATCCCCCTTCCGCCAGCGGGATCTCTCTCCCCCATCCCCCTGCCACCTGAGGGATCTCTCTCCGCCATCACCCTTCCTCCTGCGGGATATCTCTCCCTCATCCCCCTTTCTGCTGTGGGATTTCTCTCCCCCATCCCCCTTCCTCCTGTGGGATCTCTGTTCCCCATCCCCCTTCCTCCTGTGGGATCTCTCTCCCCCATCCCCCTTCCTCTTGTGGATCTCTCTGCCCCATCCCCCTTCCTCTTGTGGGATCTCCCTCCCCCATCCCCCTGCCACCTGAGGGATCTCGCTCCCCCCATCCCCCTTCCTCTTGTGGGATCTCGCCCCCCCATCCCCCTTCCTCCTGTGGGATCTCGCTCCCCATCCCCCTTCCTCCTGTGGGATCTCTCCCCCATCCCCCTTCCTCCTGTGGGATCTCTCTCCCCCATCCCCCTTCCTCCTGTGGGATCTCTCTCTCCCATCCACCTTCCTCCTGTGGGATCTCTATTCCACATCCCCCTTCCTCCTGTGGGATCTCTCTCCCCCATCCACCTTCCTCCTGTGGGATCTCTATTCCACATCCCCCTTCCTCCTGTGGGATCTCTCTGCCCCATCCCCCTTCCTCCAGCGGGATCTCTCTCCCCCATCCCCCTTCCTCCTGCGGGATCTCTCTCCCCCATCCCCCATCCACCTGTGGGATCTCACTCCCCATTCCCCCTTCCTCCTGCGGGATCTCCCTCCCGATTCCCCCTTCCTCCTGCGGGATCACACTGCCCCATGCCCCTTCCTCCTGCGGGATCACTCTCCCCCATCCCCCTTCGTCCTGTGGGATCTCTCTCCCCCATCCCCCTTCCTCCTATGGGATCTCTCTCCCCCATTCCCCCATCCCCCTTCCGCCTGTGGGATCTCTGTTCCCCATCCCAATTCCACCTGTGGGATCTCTCTCCCCATCTCCCTTCCTCCTGTGGGATCTCTCTCCCCCTTCCTCCTGTGGGATCTCGCTCCCCCATCACCCTTCCTCCTGTGGGATCTCTCCCCCATCCCCCTTCCTCCTGTGGGATCTCTCTCCCCCATCCCCCTTCCTCCTGTGGGATCTCTCTCCCCCATCCCCCTTCCTCCTGTGGGATCTCTCTCCCCCATCCCCCTTTCTCCTGTGGGATCTCACTCCCCCATTCTCCTTCCTCCCGTGGGATCTCTCTTCCACATCTCCCTTCCCCTTGAGGGATCTCTGTTCTCCATTCCCCTTCCTCTTGTGGGATCTCTCTGCCCCATCCCCCTTCCTCCTGTGGGATCTCTCTGCCCCATCCCCCTTCCTCAAGCGGGATCTCTCTCCGCCATCCCCCTTCCTCCTGCAGGATCTCTCTCCGCCATCCCCCTTCCTCCTGTGGGATCTCTCCCTCATCCCCCTTTCTGCTGTGGGATCTCTCTCCCCCATCCCCCTTCCTGCTGTGGGATCTCTCTCCCCCATCCCCTTCCTCCTGCGGGATCTCTCTCCACCATACCCCTTCCTACTGCGGGATCTCTATTCCCCTTCCCCCTTCCTCCTGCGGGATCTCTCTGCCCCATCCCCCTTCCTCCTGTGGGATCTCTAATCCCGGTCCCCCTTCCTCCTATGGGATCTCTGTTCTCCATCCCCCTTCCTCCTGCGGGATCTCACTGCCCATTCCCCCTCCCTTTTGCGGGGTCTCACTGCCCATTCCCCCTTCCTCCAGCGGGGTCTCACTGCCCATTCCCCCTTCCTCCTGCGGGATCTCCCTCCCCATTCCCCCATCCTCCTGCGGGATCACACTGCCCCATCCCCCTTCCTCCTCTGGTATCTCACTCCCCCATCCCCCTTCCTCCTGTGGTATCTCTCTCCCCTATCCCTCTTCCTCTTGTGGGATCTCTCTCCCCCATCCCCATTACTTTTGTGGGATCTCTCTCCCCCGTCCCCCTTCCTCCTGCACGATCTCCCTGCCCATTCCCCCTTCCTTCTGCGGGATCTCCCTCCCCTTTCCCCCATCCTCCTGCGGGATCACACTGCCCCATCCCCGTTCCTCCTGTGGGATCTCTCTCCCCCATCCCCCTTCCTCCTGTGGGATCTCACTCCCCCATCCCCCTTCCTCCTGTGGGATCTCTCTCCCCCATCCCCTTCCTCCTGTGGGATCTCTCTCCCCCATCCCCCTTCCTCCTGTGAGATCTCTCTCCCCCATACCTCTTCCTCTTGTGGGATCTCTCTCCCCCATCCCCTTTCCTTTTGTGGGATCTCTCTCCCCCGTCCCCCTTCCTCCTGCACGATCTCCCTGCCCATTCCCCCTTCCTCCTGCGGGATCTCACTGCCCATTCCCCCTTCCTCCTGCGGGATCTCCCTCCCCATTCCCCCATCCTCCTGCGGGATCACACTGCCCCATCCCCCTTCCTCCTGCGGGATCACAATGCCCCATCCCCGTTCCTCCTGTGGGATCTCTCTCCCCCTTCCCCCATCCTCCTGCGGGATCTCCCTCCTCACTCCCCCATCCCCGTTCCTCCTGTGGTATCTCTCTCCCCATCCCCCTACCTCCTGTGGGATCTCTCTCCCCCATCCCCCTTCCTCCTGTGGGATCTCACTCCCCCTTCCCCCTTCCTCCTGCACGATCTCCCTGCCCCTTCCCCCTTCCTCCTGTGGGATCTCTCGCCCCGGTCCCCCTTCCTCCTGCGGGATCTCTGTTCCCCATCCCCCTTCCTCCTGTGGGATCTCACTCCCCCTTCCCCCTTCCTCCTGCACGATCTCCCTGCCCCTTCCCCCTTCCTCCTGTGGGATCTCTCGCCCCGGTCCCCCTTCCTCCTGTGGGATCTCTCTCCCCCATCCCCCTTCCTCCTGTGGGATCTCTCTCCCCCATCCCCCTACCTCCTGTGGGATCTCTCTGCCCCATCCCCCTTCCTCAGGCGGTATCTCTCTCCCCCATCCTCCTGCGGGATCTCTCTCCCCGATCCCCAATCCTCCTGCGGGATTTCCCTCCCCCATCCACCTGCCACCTGAGGTATCTCTCTCCGACATCCCCCTTCCTCCTGCGTGATCACACTGCCCCATCCCCCTTTCTCCTGCGGGATCTCTGTCCCCCATCCCACTTCCTCTTGTCGGATCTCTCTCCCCCATCCCCCTTTCTCCTGTGGGATCTCTCTCCCCCATCCACCTTCCTCCTGTGGGATCTCTCTCCCCCATCCACCTTCCTCCTGTGGGATCTCTATTCCACATCCCCCTTCCTCCTGTGGGATGTCTGTTCCCCATCCCCCTTCCTCTTGTGGGATCTCCCTTCTCCATCCCACTTCCTCCTGTGGGATCTCTCTCCCCCATCCCCCTTCCTCCTGTGGGATCTCACTCCCCCATCCCCCTTCCTCCTGTGGGATCTCTCTCCCCCATCCCCCTTCCTCCTGTGGGATCTCTCTCCCCCATCCCCCTTCCTGTGGGATCTCTCTCCCCCATCCCCCTTCCTCCTGTGGGATCTCTCTCTCCCATCCCCCTTCCTCCTGTGGGATCTCGCTCCCCCATTCCCCTTCCTCCTGTGGGATCTCACTCCCCCATCCCCCTTCCTCCTGTGGGATCTCTCTCCCATCCCAATTCCTCCTTTGGGATCTCTGTCCCCCATCCCCCTTCCGCCAGCGGGATCTCTCTCCCCCTGCCACCTGAGGGATCTCTCTCCGCCATCACCCTTCCTCCTGCGGGATCACACTGCCCCATCCCCCTTTCTCCTGCGGGATCTCTGTCCCCCATCCCACTTCCTCTTGTCGGATCTCTCTCCCCCATCCCCCTTTCTCCTGTGGGATCTCTCTCCCCCATCCACCTTCCTCCTGTGGGATCTCTCTCCCCCATCCACCTTCCTCCTGTGGGATCTCTATTCCACATCCCCCTTCCTCCTGTGGGATGTCTGTTCCCCATCCCCCTTCCTCTTGTGGGATCTCCCTTCTCCATCCCACTTCCTCCTGTGGGATCTCTCTCCCCCATCCCCCTTCCTCCTGTGGGATCTCACTCCCCCATCCCCCTTCCTCCTGTGGGATCTCTCTCCCCCATCCCCCTTCCTCCTGTGGGATCTCTCTCCCCCATCCCCCTTCCTGTGGGATCTCTCTCCCCCATCCCCCTTCCTCCTGTGGGATCTCTCTCTCCCATCCCCCTTCCTCCTGTGGGATCTCGCTCCCCCATTCCCCTTCCTCCTGTGGGATCTCACTCCCCCATCCCCCTTCCTCCTGTGGGATCTCTCTCCCATCCCAATTCCTCCTTTGGGATCTCTGTCCCCCATCCCCCTTCCGCCAGCGGGATCTCTCTCCCCCTGCCACCTGAGGGATCTCTCTCCGCCATCACCCTTCCTCCTGCGGGATATCTCTCCCTCATCCCCCTTTCTGCTGTGGGATTTCTCTCCCCCATCCCCCTTCCTCCTGTGGGATCTCTGTTCCCCATCCCCCTTCCTCCTGTGGGATCTCTCTCCCCCATCCCCCTTCCTCTTGTGGGATCTCTCTGCCCCATCCCCATTCCTCTTGTGGGATCTCCCTCCCCCATCCCCCTGCCACCTGAGGGATCTCGCTCCCCCATCCCCCTTCCTCTTGTGGATCTCGCCCCCCCATCCCCCTTCCTCTTGTGGGATCTCGCTCCCCCATCCCCCTTCCTCCTGTGGGATCTCTCCCCCATCCCCCTTCCTCCTGTGGGATCTCTCTCCCCCATCCCCCTTCCTCCTATGGGATCTCTCTCCCCCATCCACCTTCCTCCTGTGGGATCTCTATTCCACATCCCCCTTCCTCCTGTGGGATCTCTCTGCCCCATCCCCCTTCCTCCTATGGGATCTCTGTTCCCCATCCCCCTTCCTCCTGCGGGATCTCACTGCCCATTCCCCCTCCCTTTTGCGGGGTCTCCCTGCCCATTCCCCCTTCCTCCAGCGGGGTCTCACTGCCCATTCCCCCTTCCTCCTGCGGGATCTCCCTCCCCATTCCCCCATCCTCCTGCGGGATCACACTGCCCATCCCCCTTCCTCCTGCGGGATCACAATGCCCCATCCCCGTTCCTCCTGTGGGATCTCTCTCCCCCATCCCCCTTCCTCCTCTGGTATCTCACTCCCCCATCCCCCTTCCTCCTGTGGTATCTCTCTCCCCTATCCCTCTTCCTCTTGTGGGATCTCTCTCCCCCATCCCCATTACTTTTGTGGGATCTCTCTCCCCCGTCCCCCTTCCTCCTGCACGATCTCCCTGCCCATTCCCCCTTCCTCCTGCGGGATCTCACTGCCCATTCCCCCTTCCTTCTGCGGGATCTCCCTCCCCTTTCCCCCATCCTCCTGCGGGATCACACTGCCCCATCCCCATTCCTCCTGTGGGATCTCTCTCCCCCATCCCCCTTCCTCCTGTGGGATCTCACTCCCCCATCCCCCTTCCTCCTGTGGGATCTCTCTCCCCCATCCCCCTTCCTCCTGTGGGATCTCTCTCCCCCATCCCCCTACCTCCTGTGGGATCTCTCTGCCCCATCCCCCTTCCTCCAGCGGGATCTCTCTCCCCCATCCTCCTGCGGGATCTCTCTCCCCGATCCCCAATCCTCCTGCGGGATTTCCCTCCCCCATCCACCTGCCACCTGAGGTATCTCTCTCCGACATCCCCCTTCCTCCTGCGTGATCACACTGCCCCATCCCCCTTTCTCCTGCGGGATCTCTGTCCCCCATCCCACTTCCTCTTGTCGGATCTCTCTCCCCCATCCCCCTTTCTCCTGTGGGATCTCTCTCCCCCATCCACCTTCCTCCTGTGGGATCTCTCTCCCCATCCACCTTCCTCCTGTGGGATCTCTCTCCCCCATCCACCTTCCTCCTGTGGGATCTCTATTCCACATCACCCTTCCTCCTGTGGGATGTCTGTTCCCCATCCCCCTTCCTCTTGTGGGATCTCCCTTCTCCATCCCACTTCCTCCTGTGGAATCTCTCTCCCCCATCCCCCTTCCTCCTGTGGGATCTCACTCCCCCATCCCCCTTCCTCCTGTGGGATCTCTCTCCCCCATCCCCCTTCCTCCTGTGGGATCTCTCTCCCCCATCCCCCTTCCTGTGGGATCTCTCTCCCCCATCCCCCTTCCTCCTGTGGGATCTCTCTCTCCCATCCCCCTTCCTCCTGTGGGATCTCGCTCCCCCATTCCCCTTCCTCCTGTGGGATCTCACTCCCCCATCCCCCTTCCTCCTGTGGGATCTCTCTCCCATCCCAATTCCTCCTTTGGGATCTCTGTCCCCCATCCCCCTTCCGCCAGCGGGATCTCTGTCCCCCATCCCCCTTCCGCCAGCGGGATCTCTCTCCCCCATCCCCCTGCCACCTGAGGGGTCTCTCTCCGCCATCACCCTTCCTCCTGCGGGATATCTCTCCCTCATCCCCCTTTCTGCTGTGGGATTTCTCTCCCCCATCCCCCTTCCTCCTCTGGGATCTCTGTTCCCCATCCCCCTTCCTCCTGTGGGATCTCTCTCCCCCATCCCCCTTCCTCTTGTGGGATCTCTCTGCCCCATCCCCCTTCCTCTTGTGGGATCTCCCTCCCCCATCCCCCTGCCACCTGAGGGATCTCGCTCCCCCATCCCCCTTCCTCTTGTGGGATCTCGCCCCCCCATCCCCCCTTCCTCCTGTGGGATCTCGCTCCCCCATCCCACTTCCTCCTGCGGGATCACAATGCCCCATCCCCGTTCCTCCTGTGGGATCTCTCTCCCCCTTCCCCCATCCTCCTGCGGGATCTCCCTCCCCATTCCCCCATCCTCCTGCGGGATCTCACTCCCCCATCCCCGTTCCTCCTGTGGTATCTCTCTCCCCCATCCCCCTACCTCCTGTGGGATCTCTCTCCCCCATCCCCCTTCCTCCTGTGGGATCTCACTCCCCCTTCCCCCTTCCTCCTGCACGATCTCTCTCCCCCATCCCCCTTCCTCCTGTGGGATCTCTCTCCCCCATCCCCCTTCCTCCTGTGGGATCTCTCTCCCCCATCCCCCTTCCTCCTGTGGGATCTCTCTCCCCCATCCCCCTACCTCCTGTGGGATCTCTCTGCCCCATCCCCCTTCCTCCAGCGGGATCTCTCTCCCCCATCCTCCTGCGGGATCTCTCTCCCCGATCCCCAATCCTCCTGCGGGATTTCCCTCCCCCATCCACCTGCCACCTGAGGTATCTCTCTCCGACATCCCCCTTCCTCCTGCGTGATCACACTGCCCCATCCCCCTTTCTCCTGCGGGATCTCTGTCCCCCATCCCACTTCCTCTTGTCGGATCTCTCTCCCCCATCCCCCTTTCTCCTGTGGGATCTCTCTCCCCCATCCACCTTCCTCCTGTGGGATCTCTCTCCCCCATCCACCTTCCTCCTGTGGGATCTCTATTCCACATCCCCCTTCCTCCTTTGGGATGTCTGTTCCCCATCCCCCTTCCTCTTGTGGGATCTCCCTTCTCCATCCCACTTCCTCCTGTGGGATCTCTCTCCCCCATCCCCCTTCCTCCTGTGGGATCTAACTCCCCCATCCCCCTTCCTCCTGTGGGATCTCTCTCCCCCATCCCCCTTCCTCCTGTGGGATCTCTCTCCCCCATCCCCCTTCCTGTAGGATCTCTCTCCCCCATCCCCCTTCCTCCTGTGGGATCTCTCTCTCCCATCCCCCTTCCTCCTGTGGGATCTCGCTCCCCCATTCCCCTTCCTCCTGTGGGATCTCACTCCCCCATCCCCCTTCCTCCTGTGGGATCTCTCTCCCATCCCAATTCCTCCTTTGGCATCTCTGTCCCCCATCCCCCTTCCGCCAGCGGGATCTCTCTCCCCCATCCCCCTGCCACCTGAGGGATCTCTCTCCGCCATCACCCTTCCTCCTGCGGGATATCTCTCCCTCATCCCCCTTTCTGCTGTGGGATTTCTCTCCCCCATCCCCCTTCCTCCTGTGGGATCTCTGTTCCCCATCCCCCTTCCTCCTGTGGGATCTCTCTCCCCCATCCCCCTTCCTCTTGTGGGATCTCTCTGCCCCATCCCCCTTCCTCTTGTGGGATCTCCCTCCCCCATCCCCCTGCCACCTGAGGGATCTCGCTCCCCCATCCCCCTTCCTCTTGTGGGATCTCGCCCCCCCATCCCCCTTCCTCCTGTAGGATCTCCCTCCCCATTCCCCCATCCTCCTGCGGGATCACACTGCCCCATCCCCCTTCCTCCTGCGGGATCACAATGCCCCATCCCCGTTCCTCCTGTGGGATCTCTCTCCCCCATCCCCCTTCCTCCTCTGGTATCTCACTCCCCCATCCCCCTTCCTCCTGTGGTATCTCTCTCCCCTATCCCTCTTCCTCTTGTGGGATCTCTCTCCCCCATCCCCATTACTTTTGTGGGATCTCTCTCCCCCGTCCCCCTTCCTCCTGCACGATCTCCCTGCCCATTCCCCCTTCCTCCAGCGGGGTCTCACTGCCCATTCCCCCTTCCTCCTGCGGGATCTCCCTCCCCATTCCCCCATCCTCCTGCGGGATCACACTGCCCCATCCCCCTTCCTCCTGCGGGATCACAATGCCCCATCCCCGTTCCTCCTGTGGGATCTCTCTCCCCCATCCCCCTTCCTCCTCTGGTATCTCACTCCCCCATCCCCCTTCCTCCTGTGGTATCTCTCTCCCCTATCCCTCTTCCTCTTGTGGGATCTCTCTCCCCCATCCCCATTACTTTTGTGGGATCTCTCTCCCCCGTCCCCCTTCCTCCTGCACGATCTCCCTGCCCATTCCCCCTTCCTCCTGCGGGATCTCGCTCCCCCATCCCCCTTCCTCCTGCGGGATCACAATGCCCCATCCCCGTTCCTCCTGTGGGATCTCTCTCCCCCTTCCCCCATCCTCCTGCGGGATCTCCCTCCCCATTCCCCCATCCTCCTGCGGGATCTCACTCCCCCATCCCCGTTCCTCCTGTGGTATCTCTCTCCCCCATCCCCCTACCTCCTGTGGGATCTCTCTCCCCCATCCCCCTTCCTCCTGTGGGATCTCACTCCCCCTTCCCCCTTCCTCCTGCACGATCTCTCTCCCCCATCCCCCTTCCTCCTGTGGGATCTCTCGCCCCGGTCCCCCTTCCTCCTGCGGGATCTCTGTTCCCCACCCCCCTTCCTCCTGTGGGATCTCACTCCCCCTTCCCCCTTCCTCCTGCACGATCTCCCTGCCCCTTCCCCCTTCCTCCTGTGGGATCTCTCGCCCCGGTCCCCCTTCCTCCTGTGGGATCTCTCTCCCCCATCCCCCTTCCTCCTGTGGGATCTCTCTCCCCCATCCGCCTTCCTCCTGTGGGATCTCTCTCCCCCATCCCCCTTCCTCCTGTGGGATCTCTCTCCCCCATCCCCCTTCCTCCAGCGGGATCTC
Organism: Hemitrygon akajei; assembly: GCF_048418815.1. NCBI lineage: Eukaryota > Metazoa > Chordata > Chondrichthyes > Myliobatiformes > Dasyatidae > Hemitrygon > Hemitrygon akajei. The sequence continues at coordinate 5,018,032 of NW_027331938.1, read as the reverse complement.
TCTCCCCCATCCTCCTGCGGGATCTCTCTCCCCGATCCCCAATCCTCCTGCGGGATTTCCCTCCCCCATCCACCTGCCACCTGAGGTATCTCTCTCCGACATCCCCCTTCCTCCTGCGTGATCACACTGCCCCATCCCCCTTTCTCCTGCGGGATCTCTGTCCCCCATCCCACTTCCTCTTGTCGGATCTCTCTCCCCCATCCCCCTTTCTCCTGTGGGATCTCTCTCCCCCATCCACCTTCCTCCTGTGGGATCTCTCTCCCCCATCCACCTTCCTCCTGTGGGATCTCTATTCCACATCCCCCTTCCTCCTTTGGGATGTCTGTTCCCCATCCCCCTTCCTCTTGTGGGATCTCCCTTCTCCATCCCACTTCCTCCTGTGGGATCTCTCTCCCCCATCCCCCTTCCTCCTGTGGGATCTCACTCCCCCATCCCCCTTCCTCCTGTGGGATCTCTCTCCCCCATCCCCCTTCCTCCTGTGGGATCTGTCTCCCCCATCCCCCTTCCTGTAGGATCTCTCTCCCCCATCCCCCTTCCTCCTGTGGGATCTCTCTCTCCCATCCCCCTTCCTCCTGTGGGATCTCGCTCCCCCATTCCCCTTCCTCCTGTGGGATCTCACTCCCCCATCCCCCTTCCTCCTGTGGGATCTCTCTCCCATCCCAATTCCTCCTTTGGCATCTCTGTCCCCCATCCCCCTTCCGCCAGCGGGATCTCTCTCCCCCATCCCCCTGCCACCTGAGGGATCTCTCTCCGCCATCACCCTTCCTCCTGCGGGATATCTCTCCCTCATCCCCCTTTCTGCTGTGGGATTTCTCTCCCCCATCCCCCTTCCTCCTGTGGGATCTCTGTTCCCCATCCCCCTTCCTCCTGTGGGATCTCTCTCCCCCATCCCCCTTCCTCTTGTGGGATCTCTCTGCCCCATCCCCCTTCCTCTTGTGGGATCTCCCTCCCCCATCCCCCTGCCACCTGAGGGATCTCGCTCCCCCATCCCCCTTCCTCTTGTGGGATCTCGCCCCCCCCATCCCCCTTCCTCCTGTAGGATCTCCCTCCCCATTCCCCCATCCTCCTGCGGGATCACACTGCCCCATCCCCCTTCCTCCTGCGGGATCACAATGCCCCATCCCCGTTCCTCCTGTGGGATCTCTCTCCCCCATCCCCCTTCCTCCTCTGGTATCTCACTCCCCCATCCCCCTTCCTCCTGTGGTATCTCTCTCCCCTATCCCTCTTCCTCTTGTGGGATCTCTCTCCCCCATCCCCATTACTTTTGTGGGATCTCTCTCCCCCGTCCCCCTTCCTCCTGCACGATCTCCCTGCCCATTCCCCCTTCCTCCAGCGGGGTCTCACTGCCCATTCCCCCTTCCTCCTGCGGGATCTCCCTCCCCATTCCCCCATCCTCCTGCGGGATCACACTGCCCCATCCCCCTTCCTCCTGCGGGATCACAATGCCCCATCCCCGTTCCTCCTGTGGGATCTCTCTCCCCCATCCCCCTTCCTCCTCTGGTATCTCACTCCCCCATCCCCCTTCCTCCTGTGGTATCTCTCTCCCCTATCCCTCTTCCTCTTGTGGGATCTCTCTCCCCCATCCCCATTACTTTTGTGGGATCTCTCTCCCCCGTCCCCCTTCCTCCTGCACGATCTCCCTGCCCATTCCCCCTTCCTCCTGCGGGATCTCGCTCCCCCATCCCCCTTCCTCCTGCGGGATCACAATGCCCCATCCCCGTTCCTCCTGTGGGATCTCTCTCCCCCTTCCCCCATCCTCCTGCGGGATCTCCCTCCCCATTCCCCCATCCTCCTGCGGGATCTCACTCCCCCATCCCCGTTCCTCCTGTGGTATCTCTCTCCCCCATCCCCCTACCTCCTGTGGGATCTCTCTCCCCCATCCCCCTTCCTCCTGTGGGATCTCACTCCCCCTTCCCCCTTCCTCCTGCACGATCTCTCTCCCCCATCCCCCTTCCTCCTGTGGGATCTCTCGCCCCGGTCCCCCTTCCTCCTGCGGGATCTCTGTTCCCCACCCCCCTTCCTCCTGTGGGATCTCACTCCCCCTTCCCCCTTCCTCCTGCACGATCTCCCTGCCCCTTCCCCCTTCCTCCTGTGGGATCTCTCGCCCCGGTCCCCCTTCCTCCTGTGGGATCTCTCTCCCCCATCCCCCTTCCTCCTGTGGGATCTCTCTCCCCCATCCGCCTTCCTCCTGTGGGATCTCTCTCCCCCATCCCCCTTCCTCCTGTGGGATCTCTCTCCCCCATCCCCCTTCCTCCAGCGGGATCTCTCTCCCCCATCCTCCTGCGGGATCTCTCTCCCCGATCCCCAATCCTCCTGCGGGATTTCCCTCCCCCATCCACCTGCCACCTGAGGTATCTCTCTCCGACATCCCCCTTCCTCCTGCGTGATCACACTGCCCCATCCCCCTTTCTCCTGCGGGATCTCTGTCCCCCATCCCACTTCCTCTTGTCGGATCTCTCTCCCCCATCCCCCTTTCTCCTGTGGGATCTCTCTCCCCCATCCACCTTCCTCCTGTGGGATCTCTCTCCCCCATCCACCTTCCTCCTGTGGGATCTCTATTCCACATCCCCCTTCCTCCTTTGGGATGTCTGTTCCCCATCCCCCTTCCTCTTGTGGGATCTCCCTTCTCCATCCCACTTCCTCCTGTGGGATCTCTCTCCCCCATCCCCCTTCCTCCTGTGGGATCTCACTCCCCCATCCCCCTTCCTCCTGTGGGATCTCTCTCCCCCATCCCCCTTCCTCCTGTGGGATCTGTCTCCCCATCCCCCTTCCTGTAGGATCTCTCTCCCCCATCCCCCTTCCTCCTGTGGGATCTCTCTCTCCCATCCCCCTTCCTCCTGTGGGATCTCGCTCCCCCCATTCCCCTTCCTCCTGTGGGATCTCACTCCCCCATCCCCCTTCCTCCTGTGGGATCTCTCTCCCATCCCAATTCCTCCTTTGGCATCTCTGTCCCCCATCCCCCTTCCGCCAGCGGGATCTCTCTCCCCCATCCCCCTGCCACCTGAGGGATCTCTCTCCGCCATCACCCTTCCTCCTGCGGGATATCTCTCCCTCATCCCCCTTTCTGCTGTGGGATTTCTCTCCCCCATCCCCCTTCCTCCTGTGGGATCTCTGTTCCCCATCCCCCTTCCTCCTGTGGGATCTCTCTCCCCCCATCCCCCTTCCTCTTGTGGGATCTCTCTGCCCCATCCCCCTTCCTCTTGTGGGATCTCCCTCCCCCATCCCCCTGCCACCTGAGGGATCTCGCTCCCCCATCCCCCTTCCTCTTGTGGGATCTCGCCCCCCCCATCCCCCTTCCTCCTGTAGGATCTCCCTCCCCATTCCCCCATCCTCCTGCGGGATCACACTGCCCCATCCCCCTTCCTCCTGCGGGATCACAATGCCCCATCCCCGTTCCTCCTGTGGGATCTCTCTCCCCCATCCCCCTTCCTCCTCTGGTATCTCACTCCCCCATCCCCCTTCCTCCTGTGGTATCTCTCTCCCCTATCCCTCTTCCTCTTGTGGGATCTCTCTCCCCCATCCCCATTACTTTTGTGGGATCTCTCTCCCCCGTCCCCCTTCCTCCTGCACGATCTCCCTGCCCATTCCCCCTTCCTCCAGCGGGGTCTCACTGCCCATTCCCCCTTCCTCCTGCGGGATCTCCCTCCCCATTCCCCCATCCTCCTGCGGGATCACACTGCCCCATCCCCCTTCCTCCTGCGGGATCACAATGCCCCATCCCCCTTCCTCCTGTGGGATCTCTCTCCCATCCCAATTCCTCCTTTGGCATCTCTGTCCCCCATCCCCCTTCCGCCAGCGGGATCTCTCTCCCCCATCCCCCTGCCACCTGAGGGATCTCTCTCCGCCATCACCCTTCCTCCTGCGGGATATCTCTCCCTCATCCCCCTTTCTGCTGTGGGATTTCTCTCCCCCATCCCCCTTCCTCCTGTGGGATCTCTGTTCCCCATCCCCCTTCCTCCTGTGGGATCTCTCTCCCCCATCCCCCTTCCTCTTGTGGGATCTCTCTGCCCCATCCCCCTTCCTCTTGTGGGATCTCCCTCCCCCATCCCCCTGCCACCTGAGGGATCTCGCTCCCCCATCCCCCCTTCCTCTTGTGGGATCTCGCCCCCCCATCCCCCTTCCTCCTGTAGGATCTCCCTCCCCATTCCCCCATCCTCCTGCGGGATCACACTGCCCCATCCCCCTTCCTCCTGCGGGATCACAATGCCCCATCCCCGTTCCTCCTGTGGGATCTCTCTCCCCCATCCCCCTTCCTCCTCTGGTATCTCACTCCCCCATCCCCCTTCCTCCTGTGGTATCTCTCTCCCCTATCCCTCTTCCTCTTGTGGGATCTCTCTCCCCCATCCCCATTACTTTTGTGGGATCTCTCTCCCCCGTCCCCCTTCCTCCTGCACGATCTCCCTGCCCATTCCCCCTTCCTCCAGCGGGGTCTCACTGCCCATTCCCCCTTACTCCTGCGGGATCTCCCTCCCCATTCCCCCATCCTCCTGCGGGATCACACTGCCCCATCCCCCTTCCTCCTGCGGGATCACAATGCCCCATCCCCGTTCCTCCTGTGGGATCTCTCTCCCCCATCCCCCTTCCTCCTCTGGTATCTCACTCCCCCATCCCCCTTCCTCCTGTGGTATCTCTCTCCCCTATCCCTCTTCCTCTTGTGGGATCTCTCTCCCCCATCCCCATTACTTTTGTGGGATCTCTCTCCCCCGTCCCCCTTCCTCCTGCACGATCTCCCTGCCCATTCCCCCTTCCTCCTGCGGGATCTCGCTCCCCCATCCCCCTTCCTCCTGCGGGATCACAATGCCCCATCCCCGTTCCTCCTGTGGGATCTCTCTCCCCCTTCCCCCATCCTCCTGCGGGATCTCCCTCCCCATTCCCCCATCCTCCTGCGGGATCTCACTCCCCCATCCCCGTTCCTCCTGTGGTATCTCTCTCCCCCCATCCCCCTACCTCCTGTGGGATCTCTCTCCCCCATCCCCCTTCCTCCTGTGGGATCTCACTCCCCCTTCCCCCTTCCTCCTGCACGATCTCTCTCCCCCATCCCCCTTCTCCTGTGGGATCTCTCGCCCCGGTCCCCCTTCCTCCTGCGGGATCTCTGTTCCCCACCCCCCCTTCCTCCTGTGGGATCTCACTCCCCCTTCCCCCTTCCTCCTGCACGATCTCCCTGCCCCTTCCCCCTTCCTCCTGTGGGATCTCTCGCCCCGGTCCCCCTTCCTCCTGTGGGATCTCTCTCCCCCATCCCCCTTCCTCCTGTGGGATCTCTCTCCCCCATCCGCCTTCCTCCTGTGGGATCTCTCTCCCCCATCCCCCTTCCTCCTGTGGGATCTCTCTCCCCCATCCCCCTTCCTCCAGCGGGATCTCTCTCCCCCATCCTCCTGCGGGATCTCTCTCCCCGATCCCCAATCCTCCTGCGGGATTTCCCTCCCCCATCCACCTGCCACCTGAGGTATCTCTCTCCGACATCCCCCTTCCTCCTGCGTGATCACACTGCCCCATCCCCCTTTCTCCTGCGGGATCTCTGTCCCCCATCCCACTTCCTCTTGTCGGATCTCTCTCCCCCATCCCCCTTTCTCCTGTGGGATCTCTCTCCCCCATCCACCTTCCTCCTGTGGGATCTCTCTCCCCCATCCACCTTCCTCCTGTGGGATCTCTATTCCACATCCCCCTTCCTCCTTTGGGATGTCTGTTCCCCATCCCCCTTCCTCTTGTGGGATCTCCCTTCTCCATCCCACTTCCTCCTGTGGGATCTCTCTCCCCCATCCCCCTTCCTCCTGTGGGATCTCACTCCCCCATCCCCCTTCCTCCTGTGGGATCTCTCTCCCCCATCCCCCTTCCTCCTGTGGGATCTGTCTCCCCCATCCCCCTTCCTGTAGGATCTCTCTCCCCCATCCCCCTTCCTCCTGTGGGATCTCTCTCTCCCATCCCCCTTCCTCCTGTGGGATCTCGCTCCCCCATTCCCCTTCCTCCTGTGGGATCTCACTCCCCCATCCCCCTTCCTCCTGTGGGATCTCTCTCCCATCCCAATTCCTCCTTTGGCATCTCTGTCCCCCATCCCCCTTCCGCCAGCGGGATCTCTCTCCCCCATCCCCCTGCCACCTGAGGGATCTCTCTCCGCCATCACCCTTCCTCCTGCGGGATATCTCTCCCTCATCCCCCTTTCTGCTGTGGGATTTCTCTCCCCCATCCCCCTTCCTCCTGTGGGATCTCTGTTCCCCATCCCCCTTCCTCCTGTGGGATCTCTCTCCCCCATCCCCCTTCCTCTTGTGGGATCTCTCTGCCCCATCCCCCTTCCTCTTGTGGGATCTCCCTCCCCCATCCCCCTGCCACCTGAGGGATCTCGCTCCCCCATCCCCCTTCCTCTTGTGGGATCTCGCCCCCCCCATCCCCCTTCCTCCTGTAGGATCTCCCTCCCCATTCCCCCATCCTCCTGCGGGATCACACTGCCCCATCCCCCTTCCTCCTGCGGGATCACAATGCCCCATCCCCGTTCCTCCTGTGGGATCTCTCTCCCCCATCCCCCTTCCTCCTCTGGTATCTCACTCCCCCATCCCCCTTCCTCCTGTGGTATCTCTCTCCCCTATCCCTCTTCCTCTTGTGGGATCTCTCTCCCCCATCCCCATTACTTTTGTGGGATCTCTCTCCCCCGTCCCCCTTCCTCCTGCACGATCTCCCTGCCCATTCCCCCTTCCTCCAGCGGGGTCTCACTGCCCATTCCCCCTTCCTCCTGCGGGATCTCCCTCCCCATTCCCCCATCCTCCTGCGGGATCACACTGCCCCATCCCCCTTCCTCCTGCGGGATCACAATGCCCCATCCCCGTTCCTCCTGTGGGATCTCTCTCCCCCATCCCCCTTCCTCCTCTGGTATCTCACTCCCCCATCCCCCTTCCTCCTGTGGTATCTCTCTCCCCTATCCCTCTTCCTCTTGTGGGATCTCTCTCCCCCATCCCCATTACTTTTGTGGGATCTCTCTCCCCCGTCCCCCTTCCTCCTGCACGATCTCCCTGCCCATTCCCCCTTCCTCCTGCGGGATCTCACTGCCCATTCCCCCTTCCTTCTGCGGGATCTCCCTCCCCTTTCCCCCATCCTCCTGCGGGATCACACTGCCCCATCCCCATTCCTCCTGTGGGATCTCTCTCCCCCATCCCCCTTCCTCCTGTGGGATCTCACTCCCCCATCCCCCTTCCTCCTGTGGGATCTCTCTCCCCCATCCCCCTTCCTCCTGTGGGATCTCTCTCCCCCATCCCCCTACCTCCTGTGGGATCTCTCTGCCCCATCCCCCTTCCTCCAGCGGGATCTCTCTCCCCCATCCTCCTGCGGGATCTCTCTCCCCGATCCCCAATCCTCCTGCGGGATTTCCCTCCCCCATCCACCTGCCACCTGAGGTATCTCTCTCCGACATCCCCCTTCCTCCTGCGTGATCACACTGCCCCATCCCCCTTTCTCCTGCGGGATCTCTGTCCCCCATCCCACTTCCTCTTGTCGGATCTCTCTCCCCCATCCCCCTTTCTCCTGTGGGATCTCTCTCCCCCATCCACCTTCCTCCTGTGGGATCTCTCTCCCCCATCCACCTTCCTCCTGTGGGATCTCTATTCCACATCCCCCTTCCTCCTGTGGGATGTCTGTTCCCCATCCCCCTTCCTCTTGTGGGATCTCCCTTCTCCATCCCACTTCCTCCTGTGGGATCTCTCTCCCCCATCCCCCTTCCTCCTGTGGGATCTCACTCCCCCATCCCCCTTCCTCCTGTGGGATCTCTCTCCCCCATCCCCCTTCCTCCTGTGGGATCTCTCTCCCCCATCCCCCTTCCTGTGGGATCTCTCTCCCCCATCCCCCTTCCTCCTGTGGGATCTCTCTCTCCCATCCCCCTTCCTCCTGTGGGATCTCGCTCCCCCCATTCCCCTTCCTCCTGTGGGATCTCACTCCCCCATCCCCCTTCCTCCTGTGGGATCTCTCTCCCATCCCAATTCCTCCTTTGGGATCTCTGTCCCCCATCCCCCTTCCGCCAGCCGGATCTCTCTCCCCCATCCCCCTGCCACCTGAGGGGTCTCTCTCCGCCATCACCCTTCCTCCTGCGGGATATCTCTCCCTCATCCCCCTTTCTGCTGTGGGATTTCTCTCCCCCATCCCCCTTCCTCCTGTGGGATCTCTGTTCCCCATCCCCCTTCCTCCTGTGGGATCTCTCTCCCCCATCCCCCTTCCTCTTGTGGGATCTCTCTGCCCCATCCCCCTTCCTCTTGTGGGATCTCCCTCCCCCATCCCCCTGCCACCTGAGGGATCTCGCTCCCCCATCCCCCTTCCTCTTGTGGGATCTCGCCCCCCCATCCCCCTTCCTCCTGTGGGATCTCGCTCCCCCATCCCCCTTCCTCCTGCGGGATCACAATGCCCCATCCCCGTTCCTCCTGTGGGATCTCTCACCCCCTTCCCCCATCCTCCTGCGGGATCTCCCTCCCCATTCCCCCATCCTCCTGCGGGATCTCACTCCCCCATCCCCGTTCCTCCTGTGGTATCTCTCTCCCCCATCCCCCTACCTCCTGTGGGATCTCTCTCCCCCATCCCCCTTCCTCCTGTGGGATCTCACTCCCCCTTCCCCCTTCCTCCTGCACGATCTCTCTCCCCCATCCCCCTTCCTCCTGTGGGATCTCTCGCCCCGGTCCCCCTTCCTCCTGCGGGATCTCTGTTCCCCATCCCCCTTCCTCCTGTGGGATCTCACTCCCCCTTCCCCCTTCCTCCTGCACGATCTCCCTGCCCCTTCCCCCTTCCTCCTGTGGGATCTCTCGCCCCGGTCCCCCTTCCTCCTGTGGGATCTCTCTCCCCCATCCCCCTTCCTCCTGTGGGATCTCTCTCCCCCATCCCCCTTCCTCCTGTGGGATCTCTCTCCCCCATCCCCCTACCTCCTGTGGGATCTCTCTGCCCCATCCCCCTTCCTCCAGCGGGATCTCTCTCCCCCATCCTCCTGCGGGATCTCTCTCCCCGATCCCCAATCCTCCTGCGGGATTTCCCTCCCCCATCCACCTGCCACCTGAGGTATCTCTCTCCGACATCCCCCTTCCTCCTGCGTGATCACACTGCCCCATCCCCCTTTCTCCTGCGGGATCTCTGTCCCCCATCCCACTTCCTCTTGTCGGATCTCTCTCCCCCATCCCCCTTTCTCCTGTGGGATCTCTCTCCCCCATCCACCTTCCTCCTGTGGGATCTCTCTCCCCCATCCACCTTCCTCCTGTGGGATCTCTATTCCACATCCCCCTTCCTCCTTTGGGATGTCTGTTCCCCATCCCCCTTCCTCTTGTGGGATCTCCCTTCTCCATCCCACTTCCTCCTGTGGGATCTCTCTCCCCCATCCCCCTTCCTCCTGTGGGATCTCACTCCCCCATCCCCCTTCCTCCTGTGGGATCTCTCTCCCCCATCCCCCTTCCTCCTGTGGGATCTCTCTCCCCCATCCCCCTTCCTGTAGGATCTCTCTCCCCCATCCCCCTTCCTCCTGTGGGATCTCTCTCTCCCATCCCCCTTCCTCCTGTGGGATCTCGCTCCCCCATTCCCCTTCCTCCTGTGGGATCTCACTCCCCCATCCCCCTTCCTCCTGTGGGATCTCTCTCCCATCCCAATTCCTCCTTTGGCATCTCTGTCCCCCATCCCCCTTCCGCCAGCGGGATCTCTCTCCCCCATCCCCCTGCCACCTGAGGGATCTCTCTCCGCCATCACCCTTCCTCCTGCGGGATATCTCTCCCTCATCCCCCTTTCTGCTGTGGGATTTCTCTCCCCCATCCCCCTTCCTCCTGTGGGATCTCTGTTCCCCATCCCCCTTCCTCCTGTGGGATCTCTCTCCCCCATCCCCCTTCCTCTTGTGGGATCTCTCTGCCCCATCCCCCTTCCTCTTGTGGGATCTCCCTCCCCCATCCCCCTGCCACCTGAGGGATCTCGCTCCCCCATCCCCCTTCCTCTTGTGGGATCTCGCCCCCCCATCCCCCTTCCTCCTGTAGGATCTCGCTCCCCCATCCCCCTTCCTCCTGTGGGATCTCTCCCCCATCCCCCTTCCTCCTGTGGGATCTCTCTCCCCCATCCCCCTTCCTCCTGTGGGATCTCTCTCCCCCATCCACCTTCCTCCTGTGGGATCTCTATTCCACATCCCCCTTCCTCCTGTGGGATCTCTCTCCCCCATCAACCTTCCTCCTGTGGGATCTCTATTCCACATCCCCCTTCCTCCTGTGGGATCTCTCTGCCCCATCCCCCTTCCTCCAGCGGGATCCCTCTCCCCCATCCCCCTTCCTCCTGCGGGATCTCTCTCCCCCATCCCCCATCCACCTGTGGGATCTCACTCCCCATTCCCCCTTCCTCCTGCGGGATCTCCCTCCCGATTCCCCCTTCCTCCTGCGGGATCACACTGCCCCATGCCCCTTCCTCCTGCGGGATCACTCTCCCCCATCCCCCTTCCTCCTGTGGGATCTCTCTCCCCCATCCCCCTTCCTCCTGTGGGATCTCTCTCCCCCATCCCCCTTCCTCCTGTGGGATCTCTCTCCCCCATCCCCCTACCTCCTGTGGGATCTCTCTGCCCCATCCCCCTTCCTCCAGCGGGATCTCTCTCCCCCATCCTCCTGCGGGATCTCTCTCCCCGATCCCCAATCCTCCTGCGGGATTTCCCTCCCCCATCCACCTGCCACCTGAGGTATCTCTCTCCGACATCCCCCTTCCTCCTGCGTGATCACACTGCCCCATCCCCCTTTCTCCTGCGGGATCTCTGTCCCCCATCCCCCTTTCTCCTGTGGGATCTCTCTCCCCCATCCCCCTTTCTCCTGTGGGATCTCTCTCCCCCATCCACCTTCCTCCTGTGGGATCTCTCTCCCCCATCCACCTTCCTCCTGTGGGATCTCTATTCCACATCCCCCTTCCTCCTTTGGGATGTCTGTTCCCCATCCCCCTTCCTCTTGTGGGATCTCCCTTCTCCATCCCACTTCCTCCTGTGGGATCTCTCTCCCCCATCCCCCTTCCTCCTGTGGGATCTCACTCCCCCATCCCCCTTCCTCCTGTGGGATCTCTCTCCCCCATCCCCCTTCCTCCTGTGGGATCTCTCTCCCCCATCCCCCTTCCTGTAGGATCTCTCTCCCCCATCCCCCTTCCTCCTGTGGGATCTCTCTCTCCCATCCCCCTTCCTCCTGTGGGATCTCGCTCCCCCATTCCCCTTCCTCCTGTGGGATCTCACTCCCCCATCCCCCTTCCTCCTGTGGGATCTCTCTCCCATCCCAATTCCTCCTTTGGGATCTCTGTCCCCCATCCCCCTTCCGCCAGCGGGATCTCTCTCCCCCATCCCCCTGCCACCTGAGGGATCACTCTCCGCCATCACCCTTCCTCCTGCGGGATATCTCTCCCTCATCCCCCTTTCTGCTGTGGGATTTCTCTCCCCCATCCCCCTTCCTCCTGTGGGATCTCTGTTCCCCATCCCCCTTCCTCCTATGGGATCTCTCTCCCCCATCCCCCTTCCTCTTGTGGGATCTCTCTGCCCCATCCCCCTTCCTCTTGTGGGATCTCCCTCCCCCATCCCCCTGCCACCTGAGGGATCTCGCTCCCCCATCCCCCTTCCTCTTGTGGGATCTCGCCCCCCCATCCCCCTTCCTCCTGTAGGATCTCGCTCCCCCATCCCCCTTCCTCCTGTGGGATCTCTCCCCCATCCCCCTTCCTCCTGTGGGATCTCTCTCCCCCATCCCCCTTCCTCCTGTGGGATCTCTCTCCCCCATCCACCTTCCTCCTGTGGGATCTCTATTCCACATCCCCCTTCCTCCTGTGGGATCTCTCTCCCCCATCAACCTTCCTCCTGTGGGATCTCTATTCCACATCCCCCTTCCTCCTGTGGGATCTCTCTGCCCCATCCCCCTTCCTCCAGCGGGATCCCTCTCCCCCATCCCCCTTCCTCCTGCGGGATCTCTCTCCCCCATCCCCCATCCACCTGTGGGATCTCACTCCCCATTCCCCCTTCCTCCTGCGGGATCTCCCTCCCGATTCCCCCTTCCTCCTGCGGGATCACACTGCCCCATGCCCCTTCCTCCTGCAGGATCACTCTCCCCCATCCCCCTTCCTCCTGTGGGATCTCTCTCCCCCATCCCCCTTCCTCCTATGGGATCTCTCTCCCCCATTCCCCCATCCCCCTTCCGCCTGTGGGATCTCTGTTCCCCATCCCAATTCCACCTGTGGGATCTCTCTCCCCATCTCCCTTCCTCCTGTGGGATCTCTCTCCCCCTTCCTCCTGTGGGATCTCGCTCCCCCATCACCCTTCCTCCTGTGGGATCTCTCCCCCATCCCCCTTCCTCCTGTGGGATCTCTCTCCCCCATCCCCCTTCCTCCTGTGGGATCTCTCTCCCCCATCCCCCTTCCTCCTGTGGGATCTCTCTCCCCCATCCCCCTTTCTCCTGTGGGATCTCACTCCCCCATTCTCCTTCCTCCCGTGGGATCTCTCTTCCACATCTCCCTTCCCCTTGAGGGATCTCTGTTCTCCATTCCCCTTCCTCTTGTGGGATCTCTCTGCCCCATCCCCCTTCCTCCTGTGGGATCTCTCTGCCCCATCCCCCTTCCTCAAGCGGGATCTCTCTCCGCCATCCCCCTTCCTCCTGCAGGATCTCTCTCCGCCATCCCCCTTCCTCCTGTGGGATCTCTCCCTCATCCCCCTTTCTGCTGTGGGATCTCTCTCCCCCATCCCCCTTTCTCCTGTGGGATCTCTCTCCCCCATCCCCCTTCCTCCTGTGGGATCTCTCTCCCCCATTCCCCCATCCCCCTTCCGCCTGTGGGATCTCTGTCCCCATCCCAGTTCCTCCTTTGGGATCTCTGTACCCCATCCCCCTTCCACCTGTGGGATCTCTCTCCCCCATCCCCCTTCCTCCTGTGGGATCTCTCTTCCCCATCCCCCTTCCTCCTGTGGGATCTCTCTCCCCCATCCACCTTTCTCCTGTGGGATCTCTCTCCCCCTTCCCCCTTCCTCCTGTGGGATCTCTGTTCCCCATCCCCCTTCCTCCTGTGGGATCTCTCTCCCCCATCCCCCTTCCTCTTGTGGGATCTCTCTGCCCCATCCCCCTTCCTCTTGTGGGATCTCCCTCCCCCATCCCCCTGCCACCTGAGGGATCTCGCTCCCCCATCCCCCTTCCTCTTGTGGGATCTCGCCCCCCCATCCCCCTTCTGTGGGATCTCGCTCCCCCATCCCCCTTCCTCCTGTGGGATCTCTCCCCCATCCCACTTCCTCCTGTGGGATCTCTCTCCCCCATCCCCCTTCCTCCTGTGGGATCTCTCTCCCCCATCCCCCTTCCTCCTGTGGGATCTCTCTCCCCCATCCACCTTCCTCCTGTGGGATCTCTATTCCACATCCCCCTTCCTCCTGTGGGATCTCTCTCCCCCATCCACCTTCCTCCTGTGGGATCTCTCTCCCCCATCCCCCTTCCTCCTGTGGGGTCTCTCTGCCCCATCCCCCTTCCTCCAGCGGGATCTCTCTCCCCCATCCCCCTTCCTCCTGCGGGATCTCTCTCCCCCATCCCCCATCCACCTGCGGGATCTCTCTCCCCCATCCCCCTGCCACCTGAGGGATCTCTCCCCGCCATCCCCCTTCCTCCTGCGGGATCTCTCTACCCCATCCCCCTTCCGCCTGTGGGATCTCTGTTCCCCATCCCCCTTCCTCTTGTGGGATCTCCCTTCCCCATCCCCCTTCCTCCTGTGGGATCTCTCTCCCCCATCCCCCTTCCTCCTGTGGGATCTCTCTCCCCCATCCCCCTTTCTCCTGTGGGATCTCACTCCCCCATTCTCCTTCCTCCCGTGGGATCTCTCTTCCACATCTCCCTTCCCCTTGAGGGATCTCTGTTCTCCATTCCCCTTCCTCTTGTGGGATCTCTCTGCCCCATCCCCCTTCCTCCTGTGGGATCTCTCTGCCCCATCCCCCTTCCTCAAGCGGGATCTCTCTCCGCCATCCCCCTTCCTCCTGCAGGATCTCTCTCCGCCATCCCCCTTCCTCCTGTGGGATCTCTCCCTCATCCCTTTTTCTGCTGTGGGATCTCTCTCCCCCATCCCCCTTTCTCCTGTGGGATCTCTCTCCCCCATCCCCCTTCCTCCTGTGGGATCTCTCTCCCCCATTCCCCCATCCCCCTTCCGCCTGTGGGATCTCTGTCCCCATCCCAGTTCCTCCTTTGGGATCTCTGTACCCCATCCCCCTTCCACCTGTGGGATCTCTCTCCCCCATCCCCCTTCCTCCTGTGGGATCTCTCTTCCCCATCCCCCTTCCTCCTGTGGGATCTCTCTCCCCCATCCACCTTTCTCCTGTGGGATCTCTCTCCCCCTTCCCCCTTCCTCCTGTGGGATCTCTGTTCCCCATCCCCCTTCCTCCTGTGGGATCTCTCTCCCCCATCCCCCTTCCTCTTGTGGGATCTCTCTGCCCCATCCCCCTTCCTCTTGTGGGATCTCCCTCCCCCATCCCCCTGCCACCTGAGGGATTTCGCTCCCCCATCCCCCTTCCTCTTGTGGGATCTCGCCCCCCCATCCCCCTTCTGTGGGATCTCGCTCCCCCATCCCCCTTCCTCCTGTGGGATCTCTCCCCCATCCCACTTCCTCCTGTGGGATCTCTCTCCCCCATCCCCCTTCCTCCTGTGGGATCTCTCTCCCCCATCCCCCTTCCTCCTGTGGGATCTAACTCCCCCATCCACCTTCCTCCTGTGGGATCTCTATTCCACATCCCCCTTCCTCCTGTGGGATCTCTCTCCCCCATCCACCTTCCTCCTGTGGGATCTCTCTCCCCCATCCCCCTTCCTCCTGTGGGGTCTCTCTGCCCCATCCCCCTTCCTCCAGCGGGATCTCTCTCCCCCATCCCCCTTCCTCCTGCGGGATCTCTCTCCCCCATCCCCCATCCACCTGCGGGATCTCTCTCCCCCATCCCCCTGCCACCTGAGGGATCTCTCCCCGCCATCCCCCTTCCTCCTGCGGGATCTCTCTACCCCATCCCCCTTCCGCCTGTGGGATCTCTGTTCCCCATCCCCCTTCCTCTTGTGGGATCTCCCTTCCCCATCCCCCTTCCTCCTGTGGGATCTCTCTCCCCCATCCCCCTTCCTCTTGTGGGATCTCTCTGCCCCATCCCCCTTCCTCCTGCGGGATCTCTCTCCCCCATCCCCCTTCCTCCTGCGGGATCTCCCTCCCCCATCCCCCTTCCTCCTGCGGGATCTCTCTCCCCATTCCCCCTTCCTCCTGCGGGATCTCACTCCCGATTCCCCCTTCCTCCTGCGGGATCACACTGCCCCATGCCCCTTCCTCCTGCGGGATCACTCTCCCCCATCCCCCTCCCTCCTGTGGGATCTCTCTCCCCCATCCCCCTTCCTCCTGAGGGATCTCTCTCCCCCGTTCCCCCATCCCCCTTCCGCCTGTGGGATCTCTGTTCCCCATCCCAATTCCACCTGTGGGAACTCTCTCCCCATCTCCCTTCCATTTGTGGGATCTCTCTCCACCATCTCCCTTACTCCTGTGGGATCTCTCTCCCCCATCCCCCTTCCTCCTGTGGGATCTCTCTCCCCCATCCCCCTTCCACCTGTGGGATCTCTCTCCCCCATCCCCCTTTCTCCTGTGGGATCTCTCTTACCCATTCCCCTTCCTCCTGCGGGATCTCTCTGCCCCATCCCCCTTCCTCCTGCGGGATCTCTCTGCCCCATCCCCCATCCTCCTGCGGGATCTCTCTCCCTCATCCCCCTTCCTCCTGTGGGATCTCTGTTCTCCATCCCCCTTCCTCCTGTGGGATCTCTCTGCCCCATCCCCCTTCCTCCTGTGGGATCTCTCTGCCCCATCCCCCTTCCTCCAGCGGGATCTCTCTCCCCCATCCTCCTGCGGGATCTCTCTCCCCGATCCCCAATCCTCCTGCAGGATCTGCCTCCCCCATCCCCCTGCCACCTGAGGTATCTCTCTCCGACATCCCCCTTCCTCCTGCGTGATCACACTGCCCCATCCCCCTTTCTCCTGCGGGATCTCTCTCCCCCATCCCACTTCCTCTTGTCGGATCGCTCTCCCCCATCCCCCTTTCTCCTGTGGGATCTCTCTCCCCTATCCACCTTCCTCCTGTGGGATCTCTATTACACATCCCCCTTCCTCCTGTGGGATCTCTCTGCCCAATCCCCCTTCCTCCAGCGGGATCTCTCTCCCCCATCCCCCTTCCTCCTGCGGGATCTCTCTCCCTCATCCCCCATCCTCCTGCGGGATCTCCCTCCTCCATCCCAATTCCTCCTGTGGGATCTCTCTCCCCCATCCCCATTCCACCTGTGGGATCTCTTCCCCATCCCCCTTCCATTTGTGGAATCTCTCTCCCCCATCCCCCTTCCTCCTGTGGGAACTCTCTCCCCCATCCCCCTTCCTCCTGTGGGAACTCTCTCCTCCATCCCCCTTCCTCCTGTGGGATCTCACTCCCCCATCCCCCTTCCTCCTGTGGGATCTCTCTTCCACATCTCCCTTCCCCTTGTGGGATCTCTGTTCTCCATTCCCCTTCCTCTTGTGGGATCTCTCTGCCCCATCCCCCTTCCTCCTGTGGGATCTCTCCCTCATCCCCCTTTCTGCTGTGGGATCTCTCTCCCCCATCCCCCTTCCTCCAGTGGGATCTCTCTCCCATCCCCCTTCCTCCTGTGGGATCTCTGTCTCCATCCCCCTTCCTCCTGTGGGATCTCTCCCCCCTATCCACCTTCCTCCTGTGGGATCTCTATTACACATCCCCCTTCCTCCTGTGGGATCTCTCTGCCCAATCCCCCTTCCTCCAGCGGGATCTCTCTCCCCCATCCCCCTTCCTCCTGCGGGATCTCTCTCCCTCATCCCCCATCCTCCTGCGGGATCTCCCTCCTCCATCCCAATTCCTCCTGTGGGATCTCTCTCCCCCATCCCCATTCCACCTGTGGGATCTCTTCCCCATCCCCCTTCCATTTGTGGAATCTCTCTCCCCCATCCCCCTTCCTCCTGTGGGAACTCTGTCCCCCATCCCCCTTCCTCCTGTGGGAACTCTCTCCTCCATCCCCCTTCCTCCTGTGGGATCTCACTCCCCCATCCCCCTTCCTCCTGTGGGATCTCTCTTCCACATCTCCCTTCCCCTTGTGGGATCTCTGTTCTCCATTCCCCTTCCTCTTGTGGGATCTCTCTGCCCCATCCCCCTTCCTCCTGTGGGATCTCTCCCTCATCCCCCTTTCTGCTGTGGGATCTCTCTCCCCCATCCCCCTTCCTCCAGTGGGATCTCTCTCCCATCCCCCTTCCTCCTGTGGGATCTCTCTCTCCATCCCCCTTCCTCCTGTGGGATCTCTCTCCCCCATCCCCCTTCCTCCTGTGGGATCTCTCTTCCCCATCCCCCTTCCTCCTGTGGGATCTCTCTCCCCCATCCCCCTTTCTCCTGTGGTATCTCTCTCCCCCATCCCCCTTCCTCCTGTGGGATCTCTCTCCCCCATTCCCCCATCCCCCTTCCGCCTGTGGGATCTCTGTCCCCATCCCAGTTCCTCCTTTGGGATCTCTGTACCCCATCCCCCTTCCACCTGTGGGATCTCTCTCCCCCATCCCCCTTCCTCCTGTGGGATCTCTCTTCCCCATCCCCCTTCCTCCTGTGGGATCTCTCTCCCCCATCCACCTTTCTCCTGTGGGATCTCTCTCCCCCATCCCCCTTCCTCCTGTGGGATCTCTCTTCCACATCTCCGTTCCCCTTTTGGGATCTCTGTCCTCCATCCCCCTTCCTCTTGTGGGATCTCTCTGCCCCATCCCCCTTCCTCAAGCGGGATCTCTCTCCCCCATCCCCCTTCCTCCTGCGGGATCACTCACCCCCTTCCCCCATCCTCCTGCGGGATCTCCCTCCCCCATTCCCCTGCCAACTGAGGGAACTGTCTCCGCCATCCCCCTTCCTCCTGCGGGATCTCTCTCCCCCATCCCCCTTCCTCCTGTGGGATCTCCCTCCTCCATCCCCCTTCCTCCTGTGGGATCTCTCTCCCGCATCCCCCTTCCTCTTGTGGGATCTCTGCCCCATCCCCCTTCCTCTTGTGGGATCTCCCTCCCCCATCCCCCAGCCACCTGAGGGATCTCTCTCCGCCATCCCCCTTCCTCCTGCGGGATATCTCTCCCTCATCCCCCTTTCTGCTGTGGGATCTCTCTCCCCCATCCCCCTTCCTCCTGTGGGATCTCTGTTCCCCATCCCCCTTCCTCCTGTGGGATCTCTCTCCCCCATCCCCCTTCCTCTTGTGGGATCTCTCTGCCCCATCCCCCTTTCTCCTGTGGGATCTCTCTCCCCCATCCCCCTTCCACCTGTGGGATCTCTCTCCCCCATCCCCCTTTCTCCTGTGGGATCTCTCTTACCCATTCCCCTTCCTCCTGCGGGATCTCTCTGCCCCATCCCCCTTCCTCCTGCGGGATCTCTCTGCCCCATCCCCCATCCTCCTGCGGGATCTCTCTCCCTCATCCCCCTTCCTCCTGTGGGATCTCTGTTCTCCATCCCCCTTCCTCCTGTGGGATCTCTCTGCCCCATCCCCCTTCCTCCTGTGGGATCTCTCTGCCCCATCCCCCTTCCTCCAGCGGGATCTCTCTCCCCCATCCTCCTGCGGGATCTCTCTCCCCGATCCCCAATCCTCCTGCAGGATCTGCCTCCCCCATCCCCCTGCCACCTGAGGTATCTCTCTCCGACATCCCCCTTCCTCCTGCGTGATCACACTGCCCCATCCCCCTTTCTCCTGCGGGATTTCTCTCCCCCATCCCACTTCCTCTTGTCGGATCGCTCTCCCCCATCCCCCTTTCTCCTGTGGGATCTCTCTCCCCTATCCACCTTCCTCCTGTGGGATCTCTATTACACATCCCCCTTCCTCCTGTGGGATCTCTCTGCCCAATCCCCCTTCCTCCAGCGGGATCTCTCTCCCCCATCCCCCTTCCTCCTGCGGGATCTCTCTCCCTCATCCCCCATCCTCCTGCGGGATCTCCCTCCTCCATCCCAATTCCTCCTGTGGGATCTCTCTCCCCCATCCCCATTCCACCTGTGGGATCTCTTCCCCATCCCCCTTCCATTTGTGGAATCTCTCTCCCCCATCCCCCTTCCTCCTGTGGGAACTCTCTCCCCCATCCCCCTTCCTCCTGTGGGAACTCTCTCCTCCATCCCCCTTCCTCCTGTGGGATCTCACTCCCCCATCCCCCTTCCTCCTGTGGGATCTCTCTTCCACATCTCCCTTCCCCTTGTGGGATCTCTGTTCTCCATTCCCCTTCCTCTTGTGGGATCTCTCTGCCCCATCCCCCTTCCTCCTGTGGGATCTCTCCCTCATCCCCCTTTCTGCTGTGGGATCTCTCTCCCCCATCCCCCTTCCTCCAGTGGGATCTCTCTCCCATCCCCCTTCCTCCTGTGGGATCTCTGTCTCCATCCCCCTTCCTCCTGTGGGATCTCTCTCCCCTATCCACCTTCCTCCTGTGGGATCTCTATTACACATCCCCCTTCCTCCTGTGGGATCTCTCTGCCCAATCCCCCTTCCTCCAGCGGGATCTCTCTCCCCCATCCCCCTTCCTCCTGCGGGATCTCTCTCCCTCATCCCCCATCCTCCTGCGGGATCTCCCTCCTCCATCCCAATTCCTCCTGTGGGATCTCTCTCCCCCATCCCCATTCCACCTGTGGGATCTCTTCCCCATCCCCCTTCCATTTGTGGAATCTCTCTCCCCCATCCCCCTTCCTTCTGTGGGAACTCTGTCCCCCATCCCCCTTCCTCCTGTGGGAACTCTCTCCTCCATCCCCCTTCCTCCTGTGGGATCTCACTCCCCCATCCCCCTTCCTCCTGTGGGATCTCTCTTCCACATCTCCCTTCCCCTTGTGGGATCTCTGTTCTCCATTCCCCTTCCTCTTGTGGGATCTCTCTGCCCCATCCCCCTTCCTCCTGTGGGATCTCTCCCTCATCCCCCTTTCTGCTGTGGGATCTCTCTCCCCCATCCCCCTTCCTCCAGTGGGATCTCTCTCCCATCCCCCTTCCTCCTGTGGGATCTCTCTCTCCATCCCCCTTCCTCCTGTGGGATCTCTCTCCCCCATCCCCCTTCCTCCTGTGGGATCTCTCTTCCCCATCCCCCTTCCTCCTGTGGGATCTCTCTCCCCCATCCCCCTTTCTCCTGTGGTATCTCTCTCCCCCATCCCCCTTCCTCCTGTGGGATCTCTCTCCCCCATTCCCCCATCCCCCTTCCGCCTGTGGGATCTCTGTCCCCATCCCAGTTCCTCCTTTGGGATCTCTGTACCCCATCCCCCTTCCACCTGTGGGATCTCTCTCCCCCATCCCCCTTCCTCCTGTGGGATCTCTCTTCCCCATCCCCCTTCCTCCTGTGGGATCTCTCTCCCCCATCCACCTTTCTCCTGTGGGATCTCTCTCCCCCATCCCCCTTCCTCCTGTGGGATCTCTCTTCCACATCTCCGTTCCCCTTTTGGGATCTCTGTCCTCCATCCCCCTTCCTCTTGTGGGATCTCTCTGCCCCATCCCCCTTCCTCAAGCGGGATCTCTCTCCCCCATCCCCCTTCCTCCTGCGGGATCACTCTCCCCCATCCCCCATCCTCCTGCGGGATCTCCCTCCCCCATTCCCCTGCCAACTGAGGGAACTGTCTCCGCCATCCCCCTTCCTCCTGCGGGATCTCTCTCCCCCATCCCCCTTCCTCCTGTGGGATCTCCCTCCTCCATCCCCCTTCCTCCTGTGGGATCTCTCTCCCGCATCCCCCTTCCTCTTGTGGGATCTCTCTGCCCCATCCCCCTTCCTCTTGTGGGATCTCCCTCCCCCATCCCCCAGCCACCTGAGCGATCTCTCTCCGCCATCCCCCTTCCTCCTGCGGGATATCTCTCCCTCATCCCCCTTTCTGCTGTGGGATCTCTATCCCCCATCCCCCTTCCTCCTGTAGGATCTCTGTTCCCCATCCCCCTTCCTCCTGTGGGATCTCTCTCCCCCATCCCCCTTCCTCTTGTGGGATCTCTCTGCCCCATCCCCCTTTCTCCTGCGGGATCTCTCTCCCCCATCCCACTTCCTCTTGTTCAATCGCTCTCCCCCATCCCCCTTTCTCCTGTGGGATCTCTCTCCCCCATCCACCTTCCTCCTGTGGGATCTCTATTCCACATCCCCCTTCCTCCTGTGGGATCTCTCTGCCCAATCCCCCTTCCTCCAGCGGGATCTCTCTCCCCCATCCCCCTTCCTCCTGCGGGACCTCTCTCCCTCATCCCCCATCCTCCTGCGGGATCTCCCTCCTCCATCCCAATTCCTCCTGTGGGATCTCTCTCCCCCATCCCCATTCCACCTGTGGGATCTCTTCCCCATCCCCCTTCCATTTGTGGAATCTCTCTCCCCCATCCCCCTTCCTCCTGTGGGAACTCTCTCTCCCATCCCCCTTTCTCCTGTGGGATCTCACTCCCCCATCCCCCTTCCTCCTGTGGGATCTCTCTTCCACATCTCCCTTCCCCTTGTGGGATCTCTGTTCTCCATTCCCCTTCCTCTTGTGGGATCTCTCTGCCCCATCCCCCTTCCTCCTGTGGGATCTCTCCCTCATCCCCCTTTCTGCTGTGGGATCTCTCTCCCCCATCCCC
Source organism: Hemitrygon akajei (assembly GCF_048418815.1). Classification (NCBI taxonomy): domain Eukaryota; kingdom Metazoa; phylum Chordata; class Chondrichthyes; order Myliobatiformes; family Dasyatidae; genus Hemitrygon; species Hemitrygon akajei. The sequence continues at coordinate 4,996,505 of NW_027331938.1, read as the reverse complement.
CTTCCTCCAGTGGGATCTCTCTCCCATCCCCCTTCCTCCTGTGGGATCTCTGTCTCCATCCCCCTTCCTCCTGTGGGATCTCTCTCCCCCATCCCCCTTCCTCCTGTGGGATCTCTCTTCCCTATCCCCCTTCCTCCTGTGGGATCTCTCTCCCCCATCCCCCTTTCTCCTGTGGGATCTCTCTCCCCCATCCCCCTTCCTCCTGTGGGATCTCTCTCCCCCATTTCCCCATCCCCCTTCCGCCTGTCGGATCTCTGTCCCCATCCCAGTTCCTCCTTTGGGATCTCTGTACCCCATCCCCCTTCCACCTGTGGGATCTCTCTCCCCCATCCCCCTTCCTCCTGTGGGATCTCTCTTCCCCATCCCCCTTCCTCCTGTGGGATCTCTCTCCCCCATCCACCTTTCTCCTGTGGGATCTCTCTCCCCCATCCCCCTTCCTCCTGTGGGATCTCTATTCCACATCTCCGTTCCCCTTGTGGGATCTCTGTCCTCCATCCCCCTTCCTCTTGTGGGATCTCTCTGCCCCATCCCCCTTCCTCAAGCGGGATCTCTCTCCCCCATCCCCCTTCCTCCTGCTGGATCACTATCCCCCATCCCCCTGCCACCTGAGGGATCTCTCTCCGCCATCCCCCTTCCTCCTGCGGGATATCTCTCCCTCATCCCCCTTCCTCCTGTGGGATCTCTGTTCCCCATCCCCCTTCCTCCTGTGGGATCTCTCTCCCCCATCCCCCTTCCTCTTGTGGGATCTCTCTGCCCCATCCCCCTTCCTCGTGGGATCTCCCTCCCCGATCCCCCTGCCAGCTGAGGTGTCTCTCTCCGCCATCCCCCTTCCTCCTGCGTGATCACTCTCCCCCATCCCCCTTCCTCCTGTGGGATCTCTCCCCCATCCCCCTTCCTCTTGTGGGATCTCTCTCCCCCATCCCCCATCCTCCTGCGGGATCTCCCTCCCCCATCCCCCTGCCACCTGAGGGATCTCTCTCCACCATCCCCCTTCCTCCTGCGGGATCTCTCTCCCTCATCCCCCTTTCTGCTGTGGGATCTCTCTCCCCCATCCCCCTTCCTCCTGTGGGATCTCTCTCCCCCATCCCCCTCCCTCCTGTGGGATCTCTCTGCCCCATCCCCCTTCCTCCTGCGGGATCTCTCTCCCCCATCCCCCTTCCTCCTGCGGGATCTCCCTCCCCCATCCCCCTTCATCCTGCGGGATCTCACTGCCCATTCCCCCTTACTCCTGCGGGATCTCCCTCCCCATTCCCCCTTACTCCTGCGGGATCACACTGCCCCATGCCCCTTCCTGCTGCGGGATCACTCTCCCCCATCCCCCTTCCTCCTGTGGGATCTCTCTCCCCCATCCCCCATCCCCCTTCCGCCTGTGGGATCTCTGTTCCCCATCCCAATTCTTCCTGTGGGATCTCTCTCCCCCATCCCCCTTCCTCCTGTGGGATCTCTATCCCTCTTCCTCTTGTGGGATCTCTCTCCCCCATCCCCATTCCTCCTGTGGGATCTCTCTCCCACATCCCCCTTCCTCTTGTGGGATCTCGCTCCCCCATCCCCCTTCCTCCTGTGGGATCTCTCTCCTCCATCCCCCTTCCTCTTGTGGGATCTCTCTGCCCCATCCCCCTTCCTCCTGTGGGATCTCTCCCCCATCCCCCTCCCTCTTGTGGGATCTCTCTTCCACATCCGCTTCCTTCTGTGTCCTTCCATCCTTTACCTTTGGTGACGTCTCTTCCTCCATCTCCCATCGTCATTCCCCGATTCTCAAATCTTCCTCACTGTTTGACTTTCTCCCCTTCACCCCTGCCCTTTCCGACTGTCTCAGGTCAGGAACACTTTTCTAACTATCAGGGAATGAGAGAGAATATGTGGAGTTTACAGGGTCACACCGACAGACGAAATTACTGACATTCAGTGAATTCATTGGAGTTGGGCAGTGAGGGACACTGACAGTGATGGGAACTATGATCAGTGAATTAATAAAGGGTTTAATATTTGCTGAAATATCCGAGTGAGAGAAATTCTCCCAGACCTACGGTTTTAATCACTATGTTCATCAATCTATCTGTTTGTGTTTAGTCTCGGGTTGAATGACCTGGGAGATTCAGAAGTGAAACTGGTGTCTGTGGCTCTGAGGAACCCGGAGTGTAAAATACAGAAACTGTGGTAAGTACCAGACTGTGGGAGATTGTGATTACAGTCACTGGGTGTCTGACACTGAACATTAATGTTATCAGTAATTGTGTTACTGATAAACACTGGGGATTTGTAGCATCTCCTGTCTCTGTGTCCTTCACTCTCACTCTCTCTCATCTCCAGGCTGGAGAATGTCGGTCTCACAGATTCTGGTGCCGAGGATCTCGTCTCCGCTCTCAGTACAAACCCATCACTGATGGGGCTGGACCTGATATCAAACTCGCTGACAGACTAGCCTTATAATCTTCCAGATTCATATCATTACCTAATTTTTGAACCTTTTGGAAGCTCTTCTTTTCTTCTTCACTAGATTTACAACGGCCTTTGTGCACCACAGATCTTGTACCCTACCATCCTTTCCATGTCTCATTGGAACGTATCTACTCAGAACCCCACACAAATATCCCTTGAACATTTTCTACATTTCTTTGGTCCGTTTCCCTGAGGACATCAATTTCCAATTTATGCTTACAAGTTCCAGCCTGATATGTTCATAGTTCTCCTTACTCCAATTAGAGGTTTCCCTAACTTGCCTGTTCCTATCCCTCTCTAATGCTATGGTAAAAGAGATAGAATTGTGACCACTGTCTCCAAAATGCTCTCCCACTGAGAGACCTGACACCTGGCCAGGTTCATTTCCCAATACCGGATCAAGTGCAGCCTCTCCTCTTGTAGGCTTATCTACATATTGTGTCAGGAAACCTTCCTGAACACACCTAACAAACTCCACCCCGTCAAAACCCCTCACTCTAGGGAGATGCCAATCAATATTTGGGAAATTAAAATCTCACACTTCAACAACCCTGTTATTGTTACTCCTTTCCAGAATCTGTCTCCCTATCTGCTCCTCGATGTCCCTGTTACTGATGGGAGGTCTATACAAAACACCCAGTTGAGTTATTGACCCCTTCCTGTTCCTAACCTCCACCCACAGAGACTCCACAGACAATCCCTCCATGACTTCCTCCTTTTCTGCAGCCGTGACACTATCTCTGATCAACAGTGCCATGCCCCCACCTCTGTGGCCTCCCTCCCTGTCCTTTCTGAAACATCTAAAGCCGGGCACTCGAAATAAACATTCCTGTCCCTGCACCATCCGAGTCTCTGTAATGGCCACCACATCATATCTCCAAGTACTGATCCACGCTCTAAGCTCATCCGCTTTGTTCACAACACTCCTTGCATTAAAATAGACACACCTCAAACCATCGGTCTGAGAGCGTCCCTTCTCTATCACCTGCCTATGCTCCCTCTCGTGCTGCCTCCAAATTTTCTCTATTTGTGAGCCAACCTCCCTTTCCACCATCACTTCATTTCAGTTCCCACCCCCTCCCAGCAATTCTAGTTTAAATTCTCCCCGATCGCCTTAGCAAACCAGGATATCGGTTTCCCTGGCATTCAAGTGCAACCCGTCCTTTTTGTGCAGGTCACAGCTGCTCCAAAGGAGGTCCCAGTGATCCAGAAATCTGAATCCCTGCCTCCTGCTCCAATCCCTCAGCCACGCATTCATCCTCCACCTCATTCTATTCCTGTACTCACTGTCGCGTGGCACAGGCAGTAATCCCGAGATTACTACCTTTGCCGGTCCTGCTTCTCAACTTCCTTCCTAACTCCCTGTAGTCTGTTTTCAGGACCTCTTCCCTTTTCCTACCTATGTCACTGGTACCAATATGTACCACAACCTCTGGCTGTTCTCCCTCCCACCGCAGGATATCTTGGACGTGTTCTGAAACATCCCGGACCCTGGCACCTGGGAGGCAAACGACCATCCGCGTTTCTTTCCTGCGTCCACAGAATCGTCTATCTGGCCCTCAAACGACGGAGTCACCTGTCACTACTGTCTTCCTCTTCCTTTCCCTGCCCTTCTGAACCACAGGGCCACTGTTGCCTCCACCAGGTAGGCTGTCCCCACCCCTCTCCAGCAGTACTTGAACAGGGGTACTTATCGTCAAGGGGAATAGCCACAGGGGTACTCTCTAGTACCTGCTTCTTGCCCTTCCCTCTCCTGACTGTGACCCACTTCTTCAGTCTCCCGTGGCCCCGGTGTGACCACCTGCCTGTAACTCCTCTCTATCACCTCCTCGCTCTCCCTGACCAGACGAAGGTCATCGAGCTGCATCTCCAGTCCCCTAACTCGGTCCCTAAGGAGCTGCAGCTCGACACACCGGGTGCAGATGTTGCCGTCCAGGAGGCTGGGAGTCTCCAGGATCTCCCACATCTGACACCGAGCACAGAAAACCAGCCTCACACACATACTCTCTGTCTGTATTGTAAACAGATAACCTACCTCGCCTCGACCCTTTATCGCCGAAGCCCCGTTGAGCCAAAGCCTTCCTACTCTGTCTCCCGCTCCTCTGACGCTCGTTCTGTAAATCTGTCTTCCTTTTAAACTCTTCTCGCTCTTCTCTCTGGCCGACTTGCACAGTCGTGCTGAAGAAAAAAAATTAGTAATTGTGTTACTGATAAACACTGGGGATTTGTACCGTCTCCTGTCTCTCTGTGTCCTTCACCCTCACTCTCTCTCATCTCCAGGCTGAGGGAGATTGTGTTTACAGTCACTGGGTGTCTGACACTGAACATTAATGTGATCAGTAATTGTGTTACTGATAAACACTGGGGATTTGTACCGTCTCCTGTCTCTCTGTGTCCTTCACCCTCACTCTCTCTCATCTCCAGGCTGAGGGAGGTCGGTCTCACAGATTCTGGTGCCGAGGATCTCGGCTCCGCTCTCAGTACAAACCCATCACTGACAGAGCTGAACCTGAGTGATAATAAACTGGGAGATTCAGGAGTGAAACTGGTGTCTGCGGCTCTGAGGAACCCGGAGTGTAAAATACAGAAACTGGTGTAAGTACCAGACTGTGGGAGATTGTGTTTACAGTCACTGGGTGTCTGACACTGAACATTAATGTGATCAGTAATTGTGTTACTGATAAACACTGGGGATTTGTACCGTCTCCTGTCTCTCTGTGTCCTTCACCCTCACTCTCTCTCATCTCCAGGCTGGCCCGTGTCGGTCTCACAGATTCTGGTGCCGAGGATCTCGCCTCCGCTCTCAGTACAAACCCATCACTGACGGAGCTGGACCTGAGTGGTAATAAACTGGGGGATTCAGGAGTGAAACTGGTGTCTGCGGCTCTGAGGGACCCGGAGTGTAAAATACAGAAACTGGGGTAAGTACCAGACTGTGGGAGATTGTGTTTACAGTCACTGGGTCTCTGACACTGAACATTAATGTGATCAGTAATTGTGTTACTGATAAACACTGGGGATTTGTACCGTCTCCTGTCTCTCTGTGTCCTTCACCCTCACTCTCTCTCATCTCCAGGCTGAACAATGTCGGTCTCACAGATTCTGGTGCCGAGGATCTCGCCTCCGCTCTCAGTACAAACCCATCACTGACGGATCTGAACCTGAGTGATAATAAACTGGGGGATTCAGGAGTGAAACTGGTGTCTGCGGCTCTGAGGAACCCGGAGTGTAAAATACAGAAACTGGGGTAAGTACCAGACTGTGGGAGATTGTGTTTACAGTCACTGGGTGTCTGACACTGAACATTAATGTGATCAGTAATTGTGTTACTGATAAACACTGGGGATTTGTACCGTCTCCTGTCTCTCTGTGTCCTTCACCCTCACTCTCTCTCATCTCCAGGCTGGACAATGTCGGTCTCACAGATTCTGGTGCTGATGATTTCGCCTCCGCTCTCAGTACAAACCCATCACTGACGGAGCTGAACCTGGCATCAAACTCTCTGACAGACGGATCTGTCCCCGCTCTCCGCCGCCTCATACTGACCCTCCCGAGTCTGAAGCTGATCGGGTGAGTGTTTGTGTTAGTGTTCAATGTGATAAAATATCAGCGGATCCGCGGGTTTTCTGGTGATATTTGTCTGTGAGTGTTGTTGAAACATTAACCCCGGTCCCCTGTTACTGACACTGTTGTGTAATCTGTTTACTTCATCTTTATTCTCCCATCTGTTTCAGGCTGGACTGGAATCGGTTCAGTTGGACCGGGAGGAAGGAACTGAGATCTCTGGAGGAACCCAGATCCGGACTGACAGTGTGGACCGTGTGAACATCTGAATGTGTGAACATCCCCGCCCGCGGGATGGGGACATTTGGCCGACTCCCCGCCCTCCCCTTTAACTCCCGCCCTTACCTTTAACGGCCGCGCGCCGGGGCTGATTCCCAACGGTTTTAACGGAACCGGCTCGGGCCTCGCGCTGTGTGCGTCGCTCGCAGCGGTCCCGCAGTGACGTGTTTCCGCCTGCTGTCCGGCGGGGCAGCTTCCGCCGGATGTGCGTGTTCGAGACTCCCCACGTGACACCACGGGGAGTTACCCGGACAGGAAGAGCCCGGGGGTCCGGGGCTCAGTCTGGGACACCGGTGTCCCGGGGTGGGGGGGAGATGATCCCGGGGGAGAATCCTTTTGCCCCCTTTGCTGAGGACGGTGCATTCGGCAGCATGGCCGACATAATGATGTTAAATGGACAAATCCCTCGGCAGTGACCCTGGATCTGCAGCGATCCCGGACACGGCCCTGAAGTGTGATTTTATAATCATCGGTTCCCCGATGCAGAGTGACGGTGAGAAACGGGACTGATTATTCAACCGGTCACTCCTTGTCGCCGGTCAGTTAATTGTGTGTGACTGTGAGCAGATTATTTATTCCCGCACGATAGCAGCTCACACATTGTTTCATTTATATTTCTCATAAAAAAATCAATAAACCGCTGTATCTTCCTGACTTGTGTCGGACTCGAGTTTTATTTGAGGTTTCTGTTGCCCTCCACACCCTGTGCACTGCAACAGTGGGTCGGAGCTCCTCACACTGACACAGTAGCGTCTCAGCTCCAGGCTGAGGGAGGTCGGACAAGCAGAGTCTCGGAGCCCAGGATCTCATCTCCACCAGATAGATAGATAGATACTTTATTCATCCCCATGGGGAAATTCAACATTTTTTCCAATGTCCCATACACTTATTGTAGCAAAACTAATTACATAAAAATACTTAACAGTAAACATATGATATGCATCTGAAATCACCCTCTCAAAAAGCATTAATAAATAGCTTTTAAAAAGTTCTTAAGTAGTTTACTTAATACATTGAGTCCTAACCCCGGCACTTTAACATATCTTACTCCTGGCGGTTGAATTGTAAAGCCGAATGGCATTGGGGAGTATTGATCTCTTCATCCTGTCTGAGGAGCATTGCATCGATAGCAACCTGTCACTGAAACTGCTTCTCTGTCTCTGGATGGTGCTATGTAGAGGATGTTCAGAGTTATCCATAATTGACCGTAGCCTACTCAGCGCCCTTCGCTCTGCTACCGATGTTAAACTCTCCTGTACTTTGCCCACGACAGAGTCCGCCTTCCTTACCAGCTTATTAAGACGTGAGGCGACCCTCTTCTTAATGCTGCCTCCCCAACACGCCACCACAAAGAAGAGGGCGCTCTCCACAACTGACCTATAGAACATCTTCAGCATCTCACTACAAACATTGAATGACGCCAACCTTCTAAGGAATTACAGTCGACTCTGTGCCCTCCTGCACAAGGCATCTGTGTTGGCAGTCCAGTCTAGCTTCTCATCTAACTGCACTCCCAGATACTTGTAGGTCTTAACCTGCTCCACACATTCTCCATTAATGATCACTGGCTCCATATGAGGCCTAGGTCTCCTAAAGTCCACCACCATCTCCTTGGTCTTGGTGATATTGAGACGCAGGTAGTTTGAGTTGCACCATATCACAAAGTCCTGTATCAGTTTCCTATACTCCTCCTCCTGTCCATTCCTGACACACCCCACGATGGCCGTGTCATCAGCGAACTTCTGCACATGGCAGGACTCCGAGTTGTATTGGAAGTCTGATGTGTACAGGGTGAACAGGACCGGAGAGAGCACGGTCCCCTGCGGCGCTCCTGTGCTGCTGACCACCGTGTCAGACCTACAGTCTCCCAACCGCACATACTGAGGTCTATCTGTCAAGTAGTCCATGTTAATGGGTTTCACGGCCTCACATCAGACCTCCCCGCTCCGGACCTGCTTCAATACTCACTGAAAGGAAAATCTTGGCGTCGCCCCGCAAGAGAATGACCCGTCCCCGGCTCCCCGCCCCAAGGGGCGAGGGTGAGGACCCCCTCCCGATCCCGCTTCAACAAAGAACGAAAAACAACACCGCCCTTCCCGGACTGAGCATGCGCGATGTCGTCAGCGCGTCACCGGGTAAGTGGGCGGGGCCTCGGAACGAAGCTGCAGATCCATGGCTGCCCTGTGCTTTCAACCCCAGTGTTACCCCCCCCCCCCGCCATCCCCAACTCAATTTGACAGAATTAGAGAAAATGTATCAATTTTGATTCCTTTCAATGAGGCTGGTGACATGACTTCTATTATTCTTTATGTAAATAAGTGCCATTGGGCATCACCCCTGAATGGACTTGTTCCACCATCCACGTGTTAAGACTCTTCCATCTGAGTAGCTCGCCCACCTCTTCCATTGTCAAACACATCACCCTGAAAGTCTTCTGTATACAAAGGAATCAATGTTCCACTCTACGAAACTAGTCCTTGGAATGTAACAGTTGGTCCAGATGTGATCTGATTCAAACAGATTATCATTTTGTTTGCTCAATCCTCTTAACCTCTGTTACTGAAATCTAACTTGCTTACTCTGTTTCATAGTTTTGACAAAGGACATGGACATTAACTCCAATTCTCCTTGCAACACGGAAAATGCTGGAGGAATTCAGTGAGTCAATTAACATCATAGAGGGAAACAGACAGTCGATGCTTCAGGTCGAGACCCTTCAGCCTTTAAATTTCTGCAGCACTAAGGATGCTTTACAGAATACCTTTCTAGGCAAAATTAATGTTTATCTGGATAGTCAGCTTACCCTGTGATTTCCTCATCTCCTTTGCAGCTAAAGTACGACTCCCACGCTGAATGCTGCTTACATCAGTGGTCACATTGTTAACCCTCAGCTCTTGCCCCAGCGACTTCCGACCATAAGCGTTTTCACCAAGTCCTCCATTGACATCGTCTCTGCCTGTAAAGAAAATCACATTGCTCAGATAAGAAAAAAAAGCAGCAACCTTCTTTCTACTGATTCTTGCCATTAAAATTATAGTTGTGCCAAATTGAGACGTACAATACAGCACTCGAAAACTATTCAATTGAACATTAACCTTATGGCTTGTAAATCAATCCCACTACCATTCTGGGAGAGAAAAGTATATCTGCACACATTGGAGTATGTTTTTTCCCTAAGAAAGGGATACTCATTGCTGGCACCAGGAACTGTTGACTATCTGTAAAACTGCTTTCTAAAAGGAACTATCCTTAACAAAGAAGCTTCTGCTATAAACAATTAAAAAAAAAATACCAGATTTTTAATTCTTCTTTCAGGCCTTCAAGCAAATACTGTTACCTCTTGAATTGAAAGTATTGGAACATAGATCAATACAGCACAGTACAGTCCGCAATGTTACGCAATCCTTTTAACCCAATCCAAGATCAATCTAACCCTTCTTTCTCACATAGCACTCCAGTTTTCTTTTATCCATGTGCCTATGCACATGAATGTCTTAAATGTCCTGAATGTATCAGCCTCTATCATCATCCTCAGCAGTGTGTTCTGTGCACTGAGCACCGTGTTAAATTAAAAAAGGCGCTGGCTGTCCACTATCTCTGCCCTTTATCTTACACACCTATCAAATTGCATTTCATCCTCCTTCGCCCCATACAGAAAAGCCTTAGCTCACCAAACCTTTCCTCATTAGACATGCTCCAATCCAGGCAGCATCCTGGTAAATCTCCTCTGCATCCTCCCTTAAGGCTTCCACATCCTTCTAATGATAAGGTGACAGGTCTGAACACAAGACTCCAAGTGAAGTCTAAATAGTTTTACAGAGCTGCAGCGTCACGGCTCTTGAACTCAAATCACCCGGCTGATGAAGGCCAACACACCATATGCCTCCTTATTAACCTCATCAACTTGTGTGGCAACTTGAAGGGATCTATAGATGCGGACCACAAGATCCTTCTTTCCTCTACGCTCTCAAGAATCCTGGTAATACAAATTCAACTTTGTATCACTTCACACTTGGCAAGGATGAATTCCAGCTTCAATTCCACCTGCCATCTCTCAGACCATCTGTACATCCTATCAGTGCCCATTGTACTTTATGACGAGCTTCTACACCATCTACAACATTATCAACCCTTGTTATCAAACTTACTAACCCACCCTTCAACTTTGACATCCAAGTTGTTTATAAAAATTACAAAAGAGCTGGGGTCCCAGAATAGATCCCTGTGGAAGGCCTCTAGTCACAGACCTCCAGGCAGAATACACTCCGTGTATTACCATCCTCTGTCTTCCATGGGCAAGCTAATTCTGCATACATGCAAAGTTTCCCTGGATCCCATGCCTACTGATTTTCTGACCTAACATTGGAAAGCCTATTGAATGCCTTACTGAAATCCATATCCACAATTACTGCCCCATCTTCAGTTTGTAACTTCCACAAAGCAGTAAATCAAGCTCGTGATTTCCAACCTGCTTCACTCAAAACTATGCTGATTATCCCTAATCAGCCTGTCCTCCTCCAAATGCTCACAAATCCTGTCTCTAAGAATCCTCCCCCCATTAGTTTGCCCAGTACTGACGCAAGTCTCACTGGTCTGCAATTCCCAGGGTAATCGTTATTACCTTTCCTGAAGAAAAGGAAACATTTGCCACCCTCTGGTACAACTTCTAGTACTACGCCAGTGGCCGAGGATGCAAAGATCACTGCCAGTGATATGAATCTCCTCTTTCACTCCCATAGTAACTTGTGGTACAATCTATCCAGCCCCAGAGACTTACCTACCCTGATATATTTTTTTTTAAAAAGTTCCAAGACATCTTCTTTCTTAACCTTCATATGTTCCAGCACTGACTTCACATTTATCAAGATTTATCAAGATTCCCCTCACTGAAGCAAAATACTTAATGACCTCCGCCAACTCCTCTGACTCCAGGCATGTTTCCTCGCTCTTCCCTGATCAGCCCTGCCGTCACTCTAGCCATCCTCTTTTTCATATACTTGTAAAACATGGGGTTTTACCATAAGACACGGGTGTAGAATTAAGCTATATGGCCCATCGAGCCTTCTCCGCCATTCAATCCTGGCTGATCCTTTTATTTCTCCCCTACTCCGCCCCACTCCCCAGCCTTCTCCCCGTAACCTTTGATGCCTTGTACACCCAACAACCTGGCCTCCACAGCTGCTTGTGGTAATAAGTTCCACAAATTCACCACCCTCTGGCTAAAGAAATTTCTCTGAATCTCGGTTTTAAATGGATCCCCAGCTATCCTGAGGCTGCGTCCTCTTGTCCTTGACTCCATCATTGTAAACATCCTTTCCACATCTACTCTGTCAAGGTCTTTCAACATTCAATGAGATCCCCCCCCCCACCCTTCTAAATTCCAGCAAGTACAGACCCAGAGCCATCAAACGTTCCTTGTACAATAACCCCTTCATTCCTGGAATCACCTTTGTGAACCTCCTCTGAACCTCTGTAATGCCAGTACATCTTTTCTTAAATGAGCCCAGAACTGTTTATATTACTCAAGATAAGGCCTCACCAGTGTCTTATAAAGCTTCAGCATCACATCCCTGCTCTTGTTCTAGACCTATTGAAATGAATGCTAACATTGCATTTGCCTTCCTCACCACCGACTACCTGCAAGTTAACCTTTAGGGTGCTCTGTACAAGGACTCCCAAATCCCTTTGCATCTCAGATGGTTGGATTTTCTCCCCATTTAGAAAACACTCTGCACATTTATTTCCTCTACCAAAGTGCATGACCAGGTGCAACCCGTCACTTTTGTACAGGTCATACCTCCCCCAGAATAGATCCCAATGATCCAAGAATCTTAACCCTGCCCCCTGAACCAGCTTCTCAGCCATGAATTTATCTGGCAAATCATCCAGTTTCTATGCTCGCTGGCACGTGGCACAGGCAGCAATTCAGAAATTACTACCCTGGAAGTCCTGTCAGCTTTTCACCTAGCTCTCTAAATTCTCTTTTCAGGACCTCTTTGCTTTTCCTTCCTATGTCATTGGTACCTATAAATACCGAGACATCTGGCTGCTCTCCCTCCCTTTCCAAATGACGCAATGTGAGTCATCCCTGACTCTGGCACCTGGGAGGCAACGTACCATTACGGTGTCCCGTTCACGCTCAGAGAATCTCTTGCCTATTCTCCTGACTACTGACACTCTCCCATGTCACCACCACTCCTCTCTTCTCCCTCTTTCCCTTCTGCACCACAGATCTATGCTCAGTGCTAGCAGTCTGGTTTCTGTGGCATTCCCCTTGGAGGTCATACCCCACAACAGTATCCAAAGTGTGTTACTCATTGAGAGGAATGGCCACAGGGGTGCTCGGCGCTAACTGCCTATTCACTTTTCCATTTCTCCTGATAGTCACCCAACTACTTGCCTTCTGCAACTTTGGAATGACTACTTCCCTGCAAATCTGATCGATTATCTTCTCACTCTCCCATACAAGCAAGTCATCCAGCTGCTGTTCCAGATCCCTAGCATGGTCTTCAAGGAGCTGCAGCTGGATGCACTTCATGCAGAAGTAGCTCCTTGGGAGATCGAGTCTCTCAGGACTCCAACACCTAACAGGAACACACAACAGCCATTTACTACACTATGTACAGTGAGGGGAAAAAAGGGAACCTTAACAGAAGCTTACCCAGAGCCAACGCCTCTTTCGAGCTGAAGTCTTTCCTTAATCCTAAGCCTTCAAGTCCCCTCCTAGCACTGTTAAATCCCTTCTTAAGCTCCTTCTTAGCTATCTTAGCTGATCTTTGTTTTCTAAACCTCAAGTACTCTTCCTTCTTCCTTGACTAAATGCTTCATTTCTCTTGTCAACCATGATTCTTTCATCTTATCACCCTTTACCTGCCTCATAAGGACAAACCTATCTAGAACCCTACGCAAGTGCTCCCTAAAAAATATTCAAATTTTCAATATACATTTGCTTGAGAACATCTGTTCTCAATTTATGCTCTCAAGTACCTGCTTAATACCATTGTAATCAACCCTCCCCCATGAAATACTTTCCCATACTGTCTGCTCCTATTCTTGTCCAAGGCCAGCTAAAGGTCATAGAGCTGTGATCACTCCTGAAATCCTCACCCATCAAGAGAGTCGTCACCTGACCAGGTTCACTGCCTAGTCTAGATCCAGTATGGCCTCTCCTCTAGTTGGCCTGTCCACATATCACAACACTTTCCTGGGCATACCCAACAAATTCTGCCCCTCCTACATCTCTTACAACAGAAGTGCCAATCAAAATGAGGGAATCTGATTTCTCCCACGACTTTTCCCTGTTAATTTTATATCTTTCTAAAATTTGCCTACCAACCTGCTCCTTAGTGTCTACTGGGGGACCTATGGAATACTTGCAAAAGGATGATTGCTCCATTCCTGGTTCTGTTACCCACACAGACTCTGTAGATGATGCCTCGTGTCGCTCTCCCTTTATGTAGCTATGATATTTTCCCTCATTAGAAGTGTTCTCCCTAACTTCAAACATTGTCTGATTTTTACTATGCACTGTACCAGCAGTTATGGTTGAAATGACAATAAAAGTTGACTTGACTTGAATCGAATCCTCAATTTCCTCACTTGCAGACCCTAGTCAGTTCAGATTGGCAACATCTCCTCCACAATCACCATCAACACTGGTGCACCTCAAGGCTGTATGATTAGTTCCCTGCCCTACTCACTTTATACTGGGAGGCCAAGTAAAGCTTCAATGCCAGATTTAAGTTTGCTGATGACACCACTGTCCTTGGGCAAAGCAGCATATAGGAGGGAGATTAGACACAGCTGACTGGTGCCCACAACAACAACTCTCATTCAACGTCAGCAAGACCAGGGAGCTGAGGAAACCGATGTCCAAGAGCCTGTCCTCATTGGAGGATCAGAGGTGAAGAGGGTCAGCAACTTCAAATTCCTTAGTGTTATCATTTCAGAGGATCTGTTCTGGGTCCAGCATAGCATGCAGTGCCATTACAAAGTACAAAGAAATGCCTCCACTTCCTTGGAAGTTTGCAAAGAATTGGTATCTAAAACTTTGAAAAACTCCTATAGATGTGAGGTGAAGAGTATATTGACTGGTTGCATCAAGACCTAGAATGGAAACACCAATGTACAGAAAAAGCCTACCAGAAGTAGTGGATACCTTGAACCTGCCTGTCCAGGTGGACCCATTGTCTCAGATTGCTCCTGCCCCACCGAGCATGCGCGTCACCAGGTAAGTGGGCGGATATATATCCACCGAACTCATTTCTGCATACCTTGATACTGTCTTATCCATCACTCCCCCCCCCCCCGCCGTGCTCAATCCCTTCCCACCTATGTTCGTGACACTTCTCACGCTTTGCATTTTTTCAATGATTTTAAGTTCCCTCGCCCCCACCGCCTTATTTTCTCCATGGATGTCCAGTCCCTATATACCTCCACCCCCGACCAGGAAGGTCTCAAAGCTCTCCGCTTCTTTTTGGATTCCAGTCCTAAACAATTCCCCTCTACAACCACTCTCCTCCGTCTAGCGGAATTAGTTCTTACTCTCAATAATTTATCCTTTGTCTCCTCCCACTTCCTCCAAACCAAGGGGGTAGCCATGGGCACCCGCATGGGTCCCAGTTATGCCTGCCTTTTTGTTGGTTATGTGGAACAGTCCATGTTCCAAGTCTATACGGGTTTCCGTGTCCCTCTTTTCCTTCGCTACTTCGATGACTGCATTGGGTCTGCCTCCTGCACGCATGCTGAGCTCGTTGACTTCATTAACTTTCACCCTGCCCTCAAATTTACCTGGTCCATTTCCGACACCTCCCTCCCCTTTCTTGATCTTTCTGTCTCCATCTCTGGAGACGGTTTATCTACTGATATCTACTATAAGCCGACAGACTCTCACAGCTACCTGGACTATTATTCTTCCCACCCTGTCTCTTGCAAAAATGTCCCTTCTCACAATTCCTCCATCTACACCGCATCTGCTCTCAGGATGAGGCTTTTCATTCCAGGACGAAGGAGATGTCTTCCTTTTTTAACAAAGGGGCTCTGACGGTGGTGTCGGAAAAGAGGATGCTGTCCAAGTTGCATGCCATCTTGGACAATGACTTCCATCCAGTCCATAATGTACAGGATTACATTCAGCCAGAGACTCATTCCACCGAGATGTAACACTGAGCGTCATAGGAAGTCATTCCTACCTGTGGCCATCAAACTTTACAACTCCTCCCTCAGAGTGTCAGACACCCTGAGCCAATAGGCGGGCCCTGGACTTATTTCCACTTGGCATGATTAACTTATTATTATTTGATTATTTATGGTTTTATATTGCAATATTTCTTCACTATTCTTGGTGGTGCATCTGTAACGAAACCCAGTTTCCCTCGGGGTCAATAAAGTATGTCTGTCTGTCATCACCTCTGCTCTGAAATGCATCTCTCCCATTTCCCGCACATCTGCCCTCACCCCATCTGTCCACCACCCGACTCGGGATAGGGTTCCCCTTGTCCTCACCTACCACCCCACCAGCCTCCGGGTCCAACGTATAATTCTCCGTAACTTCCGCCACCTCCGACGGGATCCCACTACCAAGCACATCTTTCCCTCCACATTCCCTTTCTGCTTTCCGCAGGGATCGCTCCCTATGCGACTCCCTTGTCCCCCCATCCCTCCCCACCGATCTCCCTCCTGGCACTTATCCTTGTAAGCAGAACAAGTGCTACACCTGCCCTTACACTTCCTTCCTCACCACCATTCAGGGCCCCAGACAGTCCTTCCAGGTGAGGCGACACTTCACCTGTGAGTCGGCTGGAGTGGTATAATGTGTCCGGTGCTCCCGGTGTGGCCTTTGGTGAGACCCGACGCAGACTGGGAGACCATTTCGCTGAACACCTACGCTCGGTCTGCCAAGGAAAGCAGGATCTCCCAGTGGCCACACATTTTAATTCCACGTCCCATTCCCATTCTGATATGTCTATCCATGGCCTCCTCTACTATCAAGATGAAGCCACACTCAGGTTGGAGGAACAATAACATATACCGGCTGGGTAGCCTCCAACCTGATGGCATGAACATTGAATTCTCTAACTTCAGTTAATGACCCTCCTCCCCTTCTTACCCCATCCCTGATACATTTAGTTTTTTTTCCACCCTCCTCCTGGTACAATCCCAACAAAACACAAATAATTGTCACTCTGCCCCGCTTGCAGGGCAACAGTCTGCCGGTGTTTGCCCCCCAATGTGGTGAATCCCTCCGCTCGACACCACCGTGGGCTCAGACATTTCCACAGATGAGCCCCTCCTGTCCCCCCCGGGACAAACATCCTGTCCGCCCCCTCTCTCACCATCTTCACCCTCTCAATAAAATCCCCCCCCTCCCCGGGGAGCCGGCATCAAACCGACGGGCCGAGCGGTCTCCTCCTACCTCCCGGCGATACATCGGACTCCGGCCGCGGGAGACGCTTCACAAACGCCCCAACTTCCCTCGGAGGGAAATGGAAATAAATCAGAAAGCGGACATTTACTTTGAGCTTTTCTCCGAGCGGGAGACGGACTCAGCGGGGTAACGCCCACTCGGCCTGTCCGCCTCCGCGACTGGTTCTAACCGGTGATTGTCATCGCTTCGCACCAATGGGAGTAGCGCAGCTCCTGAATCCTCTGTTGACAGCGGTGCGGGAGGGGCTGGTCACGTGATTATTCGCCCAGCCGTTCAACCGATAAAGCTCGAGCGCAGCAGCGCGTGGGTGACGTGAGACACCGCGCACGTGAGGGCAGATCCCGGTGTCGGGAGCCCGTGTGTGACGTCAGGCGCGTGGGGGGAGGAGCTGTGTGACGTCACCTGTGGGGGAGCGCTGGCATTTAATGGACCTTTCAGTGGGACAACAACATTAATGACGGGTTTCATCACTGAATCCAGTGTTGTGGGATGTAAAGTCCCCTGTTATGTGTCCGGCTGTGCCGTGTTGTTGGTGGAGTGGGCAGCGTGGTGTTTGTCTCGATTCGGGTCGCAACACCAGAATTGCCAGCGGGGTCCACACACAGTGTATTGGTCAACAGAAAACCTCTCGTCCCCGCAGTCTTTGTCTCCTGGTAAACTCAACACCCTGACAGTGTGGACCATAGACACCCCTTCCTCTCAGAGTCAGGGGATCACTCAGACAGCTGATCGCTGAGAGGCATTATATTTATTGGTCATTAAAGTTCACCCAGATTCGTTTGGACGGATTTGATGTGGAGTTCGGGGTGTCACAGTGAAAGGGCCGGACGGCCGAACTCTCTCCGTTGTCCAAACATCCTTCCAGGTGAGGCGACACTTCACCTGTGAATCTTCCGGGGTCGCCTGTTGTGTCCGCTGCTCCCGATGCGGCCGCCTCGATACTGGTGACACTGGCTCCTCCGCAGTTATGTGGGGTAGTGTTGTTTTTTTTTGGGGGGAGCATCAATATTATAGTTCCCTTTTGTCTGGAGGGGTGGGTTTGGGGGTTGATGATCAGGATGACGTTCTGTTTTATGCGGGGGGTGGGGTGGGTGTTTGATTTTTCTCCCTGAGCGACTTTCATGCTCTTTCTTTGTTTCGTGGTTCTCCGGAGAAGAACAAAAAAAACTCAGAGTTGTTTATGGATACCTGCTTTATAATAAATTAAACTTTGAACTATCCGCTCCGAGCGGGAGTTCCCGGTGTCCAAACATTTTCATTCCGATTCCCATTCTCGTTCCGACGTGTCAACCCATCGCCTCCTCTTGTGCCAAGATGCGGCTACCTTCAGGGTCCAGGATCAGCACCTCATATTCCGTGTATGTACCCCCACCCCCACAACCTGATGGCATGAATATCGATTTCTCCTTCCGGTGAACAAATTTCCCTCACACCCCTCCCTCCCACTCCCTCTCTTCCTCTCTGACTTTTCACGTCCTCTCACCTGCGTATCACTTCTCTCTGGGTCCACTGCTCCATATCTTTCTCCTATTCTCCACTCCCCTCTCCTATTAGACTCTATTTTCTTCAGCTCTTGAGCTTTCCCACCAACCTGGCTTCACTTATCACCTTCCAGCGAGACATTTCCTCACCCGCCGAGATTTTATTCAGATATTTCTCCCATCGCATCTCAGTCCTGAAGGAGGGTTCAACTGAAACTCTTTTCGATAGATGCTGCCCGGCCTGCTGAGTTCCGCCAGCATTTTGTTTGTGTTGCTCTGAATTTCCAGCATCTGCAGACTTTGTGGTGTTTGTGATTTACCTCTCCGTTGTCCCTCCCGCCTCCAGCCACTAGTGGCTCTGCATGGACCTCCAGAGACTGGGGGCGCTGCATGGACCTCCAGATACTGGTGGCGCTGCATGGACCTCCAGAGACTGGGGGCGCTGCATGGACCTCCGGCCACAGGTGGCGCTGTGCGGGCCTCCGGCCACAGGTGGCGCTGCATGGACCTCCAGAGACTGGTGGCGCTGCATGGACCTCCGGCCACAGGTAGCGCTGTGCGGGCCTCCGGCCACGGGTGGCGCTGCGGAGAAACATCTGCTATACGCATGCGCAGTGCTCTCTGCAGCTGTTGGCGGTTCTCCGATTCGAGCGAGGGTGAGTCGGGGTTGATCCCGAAATTGTGTAAATGTGGGTCGGTTGCATCATTGGGAAAGGGCCGGGCCCGAGCTCTGCCGGACGGCTGGAGCAGGGGTGCAGTGGCAATTTTTTAGGTGCCGGAGCTGTACGGGGGGGGGGGGGGGCGTGGGGGTGGTTGATAAGTTCGTGGCCTAAGTTAGCAGGCTTAAAGTTATACAACTCTCGGTACCAGCACGTGGTTCAACTCTTTGAGTGATTATGCATAAAGTTTTGTCAGAAACGAGCCACGCTCCCGAATAATGGCTTCAAGACAAATTCAAGGAAACAAAGTTTGTTAACAGTTCTGCAGAGCTGGGTTCCCTCAGAGAAGGGAACCCCGAACCTTACAGGGCAACAGGTTTTATCCTTCTTCATTACTCCTCCCCTCCCTGACTCGGGAGGTACATAGTCTTATCCCATTCCATATTTGGAGTTGTTTTTTTACACATTTCTGTAAAACAATAGTCCATATCTCAGGACTTCAATGATTCCACAAGCAATTAATCTCGTCAGGGCTTCTGCATTCCTGCTTATCAGACATAATTAAATCACATTTGTTTACTGCACCGACCCCCCCCAACCTCTTTCAGAAACGCACATCTTAATTTATGGCTTCAGCTCTCACAGTTTGAAATTAATAACTTTTGTGCTATTTCTGTTCCAGATCATTCAAAATTGCTCGGTTTTGTAAAATTGACTCGTTCCACCTTAGGCCACGAAGTTATCAATCACCTTTCGTGTGTGACACCCAATTTGTCTACCTGTTCATTTCATGTACTGGGCAACTTCCTTGCCCCATTCGTGTAATGAGCAGGTACACAAATTGGGTGTGACATATATAGGGCTTCTTATAATGTCAAGCAGTAAACCAAGATGAAAGAAATATGTGAATTCCAGAGCTCCACAGAAATATAGTGATAGCTAAGACATTAACAAGATTACAGCCTCTCACTACATTTCAGTGTATAACTGGTACAATTAAACATATAATACTTAATAATATGACAAAGTATTGCACGGTTGCACTTAACTGATTATCATAAAATATAATTATCAAGCAAGTAAAATAACTTTGTTTGCTTAGAAGCCAAAGGGTTGTTAGTGAGAAAAATTTACTTTAGGATTAGCGAGTAATCCACGGACCACCACAGATGTAGCCTTACTAATACGACTGAGTCGGAGCAGACGGCAGGGCCCGCAGCACTTAGCAGTGTTCCTCAGAGGTATAAAAATAACAGAAATAAAGCCATTCATTTTTTTTACACTTTTAGCCACCTAAATTGGAACCAAGTAATCAAATATGAAAAAAGAACGTCTGAGCAACTATTGCTAAAGCCAGGAATATTGCTGAATATTAGTCTCAAAAGTGGTAGGTTGGCAACTCTGCCTCGTACTGTTTCTCTCACAGAAATGGTTGGATGGGAAGTGTACCTGTGAGTGTCGATACTCACAATATTCTCACACGTCGGATGTTACGTGGTTCGATCTTTACAGATTCTGTTTAGTCTTTAAATATATAAAAAGTTAAAGAAGCTTGAATCTTTACATGAATTATTATCGCATTTATACAAATAGAAAATATCGTAGTTTGCAGGTGACAAATGTTAACAGGGGAGGACAGCAACCATTTGGGAGTTTTGGAAATGCATTTCATCTCGTTCATTGCCTCCCTAAATTACTCTTTTTCCTATCAACACAAAGAGAAAAAGAGCCTCTTTCCCATCAGCTACAATTGGTGGAGCAAGGCCAAGGGGTTGATTCGCTATTAATGATAGTTGAAATGACGTAAAACTAGCTTATAGCCCAGAAATGCTTTTTTTCCATTTAGCTTGTAAAACAAAACTAAATTTATCCGGGTGTAGAAGAGGATTTTGGATGATTAGCTTGTGTATTTGATCAAAATCAGGAAGAAGATGAGCGAGCAGTGAATTTTTCTTTCATTGTTTTCAACTTTTAAACTTGGGTTTCTGTGTTCATTCCTTGCTTAATATAGCTCCTTCCTGGAATCCAATGGTACCCATTGGAAAGAGCGGAAAAATGCTTGCACTTGTGTGCAGGTATTTCCCAGCTTCCTAGGACAACGGGTCGAGCGAGAAGGAATTTCACAAATACCTAAATAAAAAACAGTCACAGCTCCAGGATTTCACAAAAAACAATCAAATATCCTAATGTTATTAGTGGTATTTTTCCCCACCAGCCAACACCCCCTCTTCCCAACCCCCTCTTCGGTAAAATTCCCTCTATTTAATATGCGGCCGCTGTTAAATTCCGTGCTTGTTTATTTTGACTTTTTTACTGAGGTGTCGGAGCGGCTCTCCGGTGAGCTCTGGTAGCACTGCACCCCTGAATGTATGAGACAGTACAGTGTTAAATGCAAAACCCTGAACAGTGTCGATGATCAGAGGGATCTCAGACTCCAAGTTCATCGCTCCCTGAAAGAGACTGCACAGATTGATCGGGTGGTTAAGAAGGCAAATGGCGTGGTTGTCTTTATTAGGTGAATTAGATCAAAAGTCGGGAAGTTGTGTTGCAGCTTTGTAAAACTTGTTAGCCCTCATCTGGAGTGTTTCATACAGTTCTGGTCACCCCCATTCTCGGAAGGATGTCGGGGCTTTGGAGAGGGCGCAGAAGAGGTTTACCAGAACCCTGCCTGGATTAGAGGGCATGAGCTATAACGAGAGGCTGGACAAACTTGTGTTGTTTTCTCCAGAGCGGCGCAGGCTGGGGTGAGGCTGGACGGACGTTTACAAGATTACGAGAGGAATAGGTAGAGTGGACAGACGTTATGTTTTACCTGGGGTTTGAAATGTCTGACACATTTAAGGTGAGAGGAGATGTGAGGGGCAAGTTTGTTTATTTCCACAGAGTGCTGGGAAGCTGGAGACTATGCCTGGGGTGTTAGACCCCACCGGTCACGTGATCCCAATTGTCCCTCCCATTTAACCGCAGATGTAACGATCTCTTTGTGCATGTTCACAATCTCCAGATTGGTGGTCATGCATCCTCCATGTTGTGTTGGGAAATCTGATGTTGGCCACGGAGTCCCGTTAACTTCCCCCAACTCACCTCGCTTCCTGAGGCTCCTCACATTTGTCCTGGAGCTTTATGGCTGTTGTGTCTTCTCCCGGACTGGGGTGGGTGAGAAAGGAGAACGTCCCAGGTTGTGGGGATCTTTGATTTCACTGCCTGCTTTACCGAGGGACTGGGAAGTCTAGGGGGGAGAATGGTTTCTGTGATGTGCTGATCTGGATCCAAAGGTCCCTGCAGTTCCTCGCAGTCACGGGCAGAGCAGTTACCATGCAAAACGTGAAGTGTCCGGATGGGAAACTTTCTATGTTGTGTTGATAAAAATTTTGGTGAGGGTCAAAGTATATCTGGCAAAGTTCTTGTTATTTTTGCTAATTCTGTCATTTTAGAGTCTTTTGTACAATAGTATGTACTATTCATTCAGTACCTATGTGTTGCTGGAGGACCATCGGTGATCGTCCTTGATCCCTTCTCCCACCTGGTTCCATCTGCTCATCTTGTTCAACCTTTGTCCAGTCTCCTCACACCGTTTCAGTGATATACATCAACCATCTGGGTCATCCTCAGTCCGCCTTGTATCCCACCTCCTCAATGTTATATATCAGCAAACTTTCTTCCAACCCTTGTCTTCATTGTGAAGTGTTCTTTTGTCCCTTTGGCCTCGCTGAGTCATTTCCAGAATCGGTTATTGTTAGTTGGAATTTCGGAGGGTCATCAGGTCCCAGTTCTGTTGTGCACTGGTGTGGAGGTGCTAGTTTATGAACAGTGACGGGCTGACACTCTGCAGCATTTTACTGGCAGCAAAGAGTACTGGGAGAGTTGGTGCTTGGGCTCTAATCCTGTGATCAGCGTTCCAGGCAAATGGAACTATTGGTGTTTTGGCTTTAACTTTGGTTTGAGCTTCTACAGATGGGGCTGTAAGATACAGATCCTGCAATGAAGCAGAAATTTTGAGCAGCTGGACATTGGTTGTGGTGAAATCTTAGATTGCACTACCCAGTGTGAGATGTGGGGACGATGTGTGAGACTCTTAGGGTCGGTGAGTGGCAGATTCAGCTGTGTGAGTCTGTGAGGTTGGGTCCTGGGAGATCACGGTTTTTGATCCAGGTAAAGTGGACCCGGGATTGAGCTGTTTGGGCTTGTGAGGTGTTGATCGAGTATTTCTGGTCTGGGATCAGATGTTTGTTTCTGGAGTTCCTTTGGAAGCAATGACTGCCAATCTGAGAGAGGATGAGTTCCCATTTCATCCTCACAGGGAGAGGCTGTGAGTAAATGGGCTGTTCCCTGTTTACAACAGTAGAAATAGACCCTGAGTCTGGTGTTCAAACTGTGTTTGGAAATCCCACCCCCCCCCCACTGTCACAGAGTGGAAATCAGGCAGCTGTGCTGGAGATCTGCACTAAAAACTGAAAATGTTTGAACTCAATCTGATGAAATGTTATTAATTGAATTGTATTGTAAGCTGTTCCTTACCTGCTGAGTGTTTCTGGTACTTCCAGTTTCTTTTTATTTCTTGGTTTATATTTCCTGAAATGGACCTGTTTTAACCTGGAAATGAAAATGGCTGTGATAGTTTGTAGGCCTCCGTTAGAGTCTCTGCAAGTCTCCCCTCTCCACGCCAGCGATGTTGTCCAAGGGAAGGGCATTAGGTCCCATACAGCTTGGCACCGGTGTCGTCGCTCAAGGACACACACGCAGCCTCTGCCAAGGCTCGAACTAGCAACCTTCAAATCACTAGACCAACGCCTTAACCACTTGGCCACGCGCCAGCACATGTGATAGTAGAATAGTAAAGAAAGCACAACGTTTGCCTTTAAATTATCCTGGTACCAATTTGTCTGTTATTCCTGGAAATGTGTTCAGTACAGTTGTTGCTAACAAGGTTTACATGAATAATCTCAGGAATGATCGGCGTTATGTATGAGGAGCATTTGATGGTTCTGGACCTGTGCTCGATGGAGTTCAGAGGGACGGTGAGGGTGGTGGAAGGATGTATGGTTAAGTAAACTTACCGAATGCTGAAAAGCCTGGATACAGTGGACATGGAGAGGATGTTTCCATTGGACGGAGAGTCTCAGAATAAAGATGCTTCCTGTTAAAATTCAGTTGAGAATTTTTTTTTTGCCAAAATATGTCTGATCTATGGAATTTGTTGCCACGGAATCTGATTGAGGCTGCCATTTGGGTATATTTATGACAGAGATTAATATATTCATGATTGCTAAGTAGCTTCAGGGTTACAGGAGGAAGGCAGGAATATGGTGTTGGAATAAAAATCAGCCCTGGTTGAGTGGTGTGGCAGACCAGATGGATCGAATCATCTAATTCTGTTCCTTCGTCTTATGTCTTACCATGACTGAATGATGGCTCCTTCTTATCCCATATCGTTTTGTGACATATGAGGGACAATAAAAGATTGTTCACTGAGATCATTATATTTGCCTTCAACATTTAAATTTCAGTGAGTTTTGTTCCTGGTAACATTAAGCAGAAATGTTTGGTCCTCCTTTGTAATGTTAATGTGCTTCATTATCTTTCATGTTAAAGTTAGACCTGCAGTGAGAGATTTATTGGAAGAAAAACCACGACTGAAGACGAGGGAACAGCAACAAGTGAACCAGCCCGAGGACTGAGAGCACCAACTAGAGAGAACCCATCTGACTCAGGATTTCCATTGATTCAGTCAGGAGAAAGTTTGGTGAGTCTCGTTTACTCAAACACTGGTCCTTTAGACATTATGTACCTGCACAAAGGAAGGTAGGGAATAGTTGGGAGTGAGACAGAATGTGCCCAGAAGAACCAGTTATGCCTCTGTCAGAACCAGTTGTGAAGAAGCCCCCACCCCAATGTTCCCTTTAAACTTTTTGCCCTTCACCCTTAACCCGTGTCCTCTGGTTTTTTTCTCCCCTAGCCTCAGTGGATAAAGCCTGCTTGCATTCACTCTATCTATACCCATCATAATTTTATATACCTCTATGAAGTCTCCGCTCATTCTTC
This sequence comes from Hemitrygon akajei, assembly GCF_048418815.1. Lineage (NCBI taxonomy): Eukaryota > Metazoa > Chordata > Chondrichthyes > Myliobatiformes > Dasyatidae > Hemitrygon > Hemitrygon akajei. Next base: position 4,971,615 of record NW_027331938.1, on the reverse strand, counting down.
TACGCTCCAAGGAATAAAGTCCTAAACTATTCTACCTTTCTCTGTAACTCAGTTTCTCAAGTCCCGGCAACATCCTCGTAAACCTTCTCTGCACTCTTTCAACCTTATTAATATCCTTCCTGTGACCAGAGCTGCACATGATACTCCAAATTCGGCCTCACCAATGTCTTATACAACCTCACCATAACATTCCAATTCTTATACTCAATACTTTGATTCATAAAGGCCAATGTACCAAAAGCTCTCTTTACTACCCTATCTACCCGTGACGCCACTTTTAGGGAATTTTGTATCAGTATTCCTAGATCCCTCTTCTACTGCACTCCTCAGTGCCCCACCATTTACCTTATCTGTTCTACATTGGTTTTTCCTTCTGAAGTGCAATACCTCACACTTGTCTGTATTAAACTCCATTTGCCATTTTTCAGCCCATTTTTCTAGCTGGTCCAGATCCCTTTGCAAGCTTTGAAAACCTTCCTCACTGTCCACTATACCTCCGATCTTTGTATCATCAGCAAATTTGCTGATCCAATTTACCAAATTATTATCCAGATCATTGATATAGATGACAAATAACAATGGACCCAGCACTGATCCCTGTGGCACACCACTAGTCACAGGCCTCCACTCAGAGAAACAATCCTCCACTACCAATCTCTGGCTTCTCCCATTGAGCCAATGTCTAGTCCAATTTACTACCTTACCAGCTATACCTAGCGACTGAATCTTCCTACCTAACCTCCCATGCGGGACTTTGTCAAAGGCCTTACTGAAGTCCATGTAGACAACATCCACTGCCTTGCTTTCATCCACTTTCCTTGTAACCTCCTCAAAACACTCTAATATATTTGTTAAACATGACCTACCACACACAAAGCCATGTTGACTCTCCCTAATAAGACCCTGTCTATCTAAATAATTGTCGATCCTGTCTCTTAGTACTCCTCCAATATTTTACCCACTACCGACATCAAACATACCAGCCTATAATTTCGAGAATTACTTTTAGAGCCTGCTTTAAACAACGGAACAACATGAGCTATCCTCCAAATCCCTGGCACCTCACCCGTAGATAACGACATTTAAATATATCTGCCAGGGCCCCTGCAATTTCAACACTAGTCTCCTTCAAGGTCTGAGGGAATACCCTGTCAGGTCCTGGATATTTATCTACTCGCCTCAAGATAGCAAGCATCTCCTGCTCTTCTATCTGTATAGGTTCCATGACCTCAATACTTGTTTGCCTTATTTCCATTGACTCCATGCCAGTTTCCTTAGTAAATACAGACGCAAAAAAAACATTTAAGATCTCCCCCATTTCTTTCAGTTCCATACATAGCCGACCACTCTGATCTTCAAGAGGACCAATTTTATCCCTTACTATCCTTTTGCTCTTAACATACCTGATGTAGCTCTTTGGATTATCCTTCACCCTGACTGCCAAAGCAACCTCATGTCTTCTTTTAGCCCTCCTGATTTCTTTCTTAAGTATTTTCTTACTCTTTTTATACTCCTCTAGTACCTTATTTGCTCCCTGTTTCTTATACATGTCATATATCTCTTGTTTTCTTTATCAGAGTTCCCTCGAGAACCAAGGTTCCTTATTCATATTCATTTAGCCTTTAATCCTGAGACTTTGTTCCCAGGGTGTCCTCATGGGGCGTCCAGAAATGATTTCAGCTGGTGACAACCCTGTTTTCCCCTGTGGGGTAACCGTCATGTGGAATCGGGCTAATGGTCGGACCTTCAACCAAGTGAGTTCAGTCTCCGCTGTTAGTTTGGCCAGTTTACTCTTCAGAGTTGCATTGGCTCTTTCCACTATACCGGTGGCCCGTGAGTGGTGTACACAGTGGAATTGTTGCTTGATAGCTAGTTTGTTACGTACCCCTTCGTTTGCTTTCACCACAAAGTGTGGGCCATTGTCAGAGCTCAGCATCTCTGGCAGGCCGTACCTGGGAATTATTTCCCGTAATAATACCTTCACAACAGTCAGCAGTATTAATGGTAGTTGGAAAAGCTTCAACCCATCTACTAAACACGTCCATAATAACTAAGCAGTATCTATAGCAATGTACTCGAGGCAATTCAATGAAATCAACTTGTAGACACGAAAAAGTTTCACCTGTCAAGGGAGTCGTACCCGGTGTGCAGGGTACAGGTTACCAACCATTCCCTCCTTTTCCAAGTGTGTACAGTTATGTACATAATTGACCAATGTTAGTAAAGACTGTGTAGGAACACAAACCTGTCCCACTGGGTGATCCAAAAACCTAGGTCGGGGTCTTTCTGGCATCCCATCTGGGACCACAGTTTGCGCTCATCCTCAGAGACGTCCCCCTGGAAAGTACGTACCTCCCGCATGTCTGGCAAACCCGTTCTGCTTGAGTCATGGAGGATTGCTTGACGGGAACCCGAGCGGACTACAACTACCGAGGATTGTGCCGCACTTTTCGCTGTCTCATCTGCTAAAGCATTGCCCGTAGTGACCAGGTTAGACATGCGGACGTGGGCTGCACACTTAATAATAGCCGAAACTCGAGGTAGCTGTAGAGCGGTGAGTAAGTTGTCTACAAAGGTGGCATTACTAATGGGGTGGCCAGAGGAAGTCAGGAATCCCCATGTTCCCAGAGAGCCCCGTAGTCATGTACCATTCCAAACGCATAACGGGAGTCTGTGTAAACGTTCCCATTTCTGTCTGTTGCTGGGATACGGACACGAGTCAGAGCAAACAGCTCAGCCTTCTGGGCGGAGACAGCTGCTTCAAAAGAGGCCTGCTCAATTACTTCACTGTCCGTCACTATCGCATAGCCAGGATATCGTTTTCCTGATGGATCCACAAAAGAGCTTCCATCCTCGTAAAAAGTTACCTCAGGCTTGAGGGGGTATTGCAGAATGGATGGGAGAGTCTGTCCTTCTTTCACTGTGATCCAGACAGGGGGCAGTTGGTGCGGCCGACTTCATGGCCTGAAATTGCCCAGAGATGTGGTGCAACATCTTGGGTTTTGTCAACATTAAAAGAGAGTTTTACCAGATGTCCCGTCTTCACTTCCGACTCCTTCCAGTATCAGAGTTGGCCCACAGGAAATCTTGCCAGTCTCCTTTCGTGCTGGAGGCTTGTTTTGTCAGGGTGTAGGCAGGGAACCCAGGGCAAACCCTGATGCTGGTATGGGCAGCCACCAGTCCTGTCTGTCGCCAAAGGGAATCCAGAACTTCAGACAGTAATGAACTGCCCTCTCTTCCTTTAACCTGTCCAATCACCGTGAATGGGAACTTCTGTCCCTCGAGGGCTGCGTAAATATGGCTTTCCTCAGTTGAGCACCCCGTAGGGTCAAAGTACAGAGTCACATGAGAGTCGGCCGCTGGCAGAAGGGGTTCAAACTCAGTGGAGTCCGGATTAAGTGCCCACCACTGGGGGGGGGGGGGTGCAGAAATTGGGGAAGCTGTCGGTTGTTCGCTAGTTGCAGGGTGATACCATTGTCTCTGCAGAGGATCTCGACTTCCAACAGACAGAGCAAGTCTCTCCCTGCTAGATTACACCCCCGACTGGTGGTGACTGTGAATGAAACCTCACACTGGTTCCCCTGGAATTCCACCTGCAGTGGCTGGTTATGTGAATACGTACATCCTATGCCCTCAAAGCCAGACACAGTGATTGTAGCGTCTGATAGATGGAATCCCTTTTCTGATACTGTTTCCTGATCGAGAGTGGTTGTGGTTGCCCCCATATCAATCATAAACGGAACTGGAATTCCAGCAACTTGCAATATTACATTGGGCTCTTCCTGAGGGGCGGAAATCACAGTAGGAAGCATCCTTGCTTGTCCATTTCTAAACGGCTTGTTTTCCCCACCTGTCCCGTGGCAGCTTTCTGTTCTTCTGTTCCCATTTCTGATCCCCAGATATAGCCCGCTCGCATCCTTCTTTCCACTGAACATATTCTCCTTTAATATTAGTTCCCTTCAGGGTCGATCGGGATTCGAAAGTTGGGTCGCAATGATATGTCAAAGCTCAACGTATTCCATTTCGGTCATTGTCAGGCCAATCCATATTATTTTTAATCCTGTTGGCTATCTATATTGGTAAGCGACAGAACAGAAGGGCATTAAACTGGGGGGACAGATTCCCATTATTAAAGGCTTGGTCTCCTGCGAAAGTGCCATAGCAGGCCACAAATCACTCCCAATAGTCTGGTCCCGATTCCCCAGGGTTAGGTTTGCATTCAACTACTTTAGTGATGTTTACAGGTTGCTGGAGAGCCCTTTCCAAGGCTTGAATAATCTGGTCTGTCTGTTCATTCTCATTATGTTTTCCCGCTTGTAACTCCTGATAGGTTTGGTATTTCAAATCTGCCTTCCATTTCCTCCCCTCAGCAGCTGAGAGAATCATGCAGCAGAGACTGAATAAATCTTGTGGAGTTGCATTAAACATTTTTGTATTGCGGACACACTGTGCTGGATTTTCTTTTCTATCTGGGGCCTGATTCATGATCATTATCGTTTCTTGAGGCTCCCGGGGTGCAGACACAGGAATCACTGAGGGCCGTCCCTCCTCCTGCTCGTGGATTGGGCAGCATTCAGGTGGGAATTGTCTTTGTGGAGCCATTAACTGGGGTTTTATTGGATTCTTCCCTCCCTGTCTCGGAATAAACCTCTGTATTCCCTTTCAGGATCACATGGTAAAGTGACACCCCCCCCCCCTTCCCTGTCCCGCTGTTTTACCCGAGCGGCCACCGTTGGGGTTTGGGATCACTGGGTGAACTTGGCCCCTGGTAAGGTAGGAGAGGTACGGTGGGTGCCCACTCCTCATCACGGTCACTGTCCTCAAACAGGGTCGGTATGACAGACATGGGTTTGGGATCCCTCGTTTCCCTATCAGTATGTAACGAAACCCAATTTCCCTCGGGGTCAATAAAGTATGTCTGTCTGACGTTCCTGCCCTTCTCTCCTATCTGGGCCGGCCTTGGTTTGCTTACGTTGTTCTTCCTGCTCTCATTTTCGGCATCCATCCACCCATTCACTCTTCACTTTTAGCATCTCCCAACCTTTGCATTACATACCTCTATCCTGTTGTCACATGCATTATTCCTCCAACTTGCTGATAATATACTGTTCCACTTCATATCTGCTTTTCCTTCCATTCCCTTTTCAACAATTTCCACTTCTTTCCACAGTTCTTTTTCCATATCAAATTTACTGCTTGTTCTCATGATGTAATATCCCAGGCTCCTGCACCCTCCCCCGTCCGTGGCCACATTTTGTTCCCCAATTTCTTATTCAGCGCTGCACTCAACATTTGAAAATCTTTTTCCTTGTCTCAATCGACTGCAATTGACCCAGGTTCTCTTTGTCATTTACCCGGCTGGCACCTCCTGCTCAATTAATGAAATTACCTGGCATGTAAGCCTCCTGCCCACTTAGTAAAATTTACCTGGTACCGCCTCCTGCCCACTTAGCAAAATTTTGCCTTATACGAGCCTCTCGACAGATTCTTTCCTGATCCCGTCAAGCTAAGCAATCAGCCTTGGGCGAGGGACCGTACCTCCAAATGAACTAACGGAGAGTGACAAAAGGTAAAATACCTATTGGGCACCCGGTCACTCTCCGCAGTCCCCAGAGTGGTCCAGCCACTTGCTCAGCCCGTCTGCTTGGCACTCCCTGTATTGGGATCGTGTTCGTGGTGACAAATGTTAAAAGTTGAATCCAGTTAAAACTCGGGAGTCCGGTTTCTTATCATCACCACAGTTTATTGCGCATTCTCCTGCAGGAGTTTGAGACCCAGTTGTCAAAGGGAAGGCATGTAAGCACTGCCACCATTTGACAAGTGGACTGACTTAGTCAGGTTACAGCCGTATACCTGTACATAGTAAGCCCTTACATTACAATTGCAATATGTTGTTTGAACTGGTACACCCAAGTCTGTTGGTGCAAAACTTAATTACTTAGAATTGAGAGTTCACTAAATCAAGGTTTTAATTACAGATGGATGTACAGTCCAATCCTTGTCAGTTATTCCCTTTGCAAGGCCCTGATTTAATTACAAACAGAAGTTCATTCCTGTCCTTATCAGTGAGTCCTCCTCCACTTACTCAAACAAGAGTACAGTGTATAATGTTATCAGCTAATGAGAGTACAATGTATAATGTCATCAGCTCTCAGTGTGTCTCTCTGCAAGCCACAGAGAACTGGTTATGAGCCTGTCTTAGCTAAATGCTGAAAACGGAGTTCACTTCAGTTCAAAATTCCTATTCAGTCCCAATTATTCTTTTAGCCAGAGGTTACATAGGTTCAAAATGATTTTTTTATATATCCTCAATTCCTCAGCTGGGTTCAAGGGAAATATTTATGTCCAATATAGAAACTGCTGTTACCTGTGTGTATTGTGGCGATGCAAAAGTTGCTGGAGAATTTGCAAGTGGGAAGAAGTGGAGTGATATTTGGAAATCTGACTTTTTAAAGCGTAGTTTAGCAAGCAAACCACATATGGACAATGTACAAAAGCTCTGGTGAGAAAATCCTTCATTACCCGTTACAGGCCTGCTACATAGGTTGTGTGAGAGTGCAGATGAACTCGATAACGTATAATGTGTAAAATGTCCTTGTTTATGTTAAGAGCTTTTTTAGTTGTATAAGATGATGAGGGGCATTGATCGTGTGCATAGCCAGAGGTTATTTTCCCAGGGCTGAAATGGCTAGCACAAGAGAGCAGAGTTTTAAGGTGCTTGAAAATTGATACTGAGGGGATGTCAGGGGTAACTTTTTTTACACAGAGGATGGTGGGTGCATGGAATGCATTGCTGGCTTTTTGTGTGAGAGTGTTTCAGTTACTGTGGGAACAGGAAACCATGCAGCTCAGTGCGAACAGGGAATAATACCAATGGAGAGAGTGAAACTGAGCGAAGTCACAGATTGGAGATGGCAGAAATGCCCCATTCTTATAGAGACAGGAAGAGCATCAGAGAGTTTGAGGGTCATTCCAGATGCCAGCACTGTGCCCAGTTAGAAGGTGATTTCTCTCTCCAACTTGGGTTGAACTTCACTGTAACAGTGTGTTGCCAGATCACACCTTGACAACTCAAGTGATCTCATCTGAAATGTTGTCCGACACCCATTGATTGATTCTGTAAATCTTTTTACAAGTTAAAAATGACAAGGAATTTGTCTACGGGAATCTCGAACACAGCACACCAGTTTTGCTGTCTCCATCCAGATATTGAAGAAGTGGAGCAAGGGATTCACTCGACCATCCTTCCTGCTCAGACTGTGGGGAGGGATTCACTCGATCATCCTTCCTGCTCAGACTGTGGGGAAGGATTCACTCGACCATCCTTCCTGCTCAGACTGTGGGGAGGGACTCACTCTATCATCCTTCCTGCTCAGACTGTGGGGAGGGATTCACTCGATCATCCTTCCTGCTCAGACTGTGGGGAGGGATTCACTCGATCATCCTTCCTGCTCAGACTGTGGGGAGGGATTCACTCGATCATCCTTCCTGCTCAGACTGTGGGGAGGGATTCACTCGATCATCCTTCCTGCTCAGTCTGTGGGGAGGGATTCACTCGATCATCCTTCCTGCTCAGACTGTGGGGAGGAATTCACTCGATCATCCTTCCTGCTCAGACTGTGGGGAGGGATTCACTCGATCATCCTTCCTGCTCAGACTGTGGGGAGGGACTCACTCGATCATCCTTCCTGCTCAGACTGTGGGGAGGGATTCACTCGATCATCCTTCCTGCTCAGACTGTGGGGAGGGATTCACTCGATCATCCTTCCTGCTCAGACTGTGGGGAGGGATTCACTCGATCATCCTTCCTGCTCAGACTGTGGGGAGGGATTCACTCGATCATTTCAACTGAATGTACATCAGCAAGTTTACACTGGGACAAGTCCATTCACCTGTTCTGTGTGTGAGAAGGGATTTGGTCGGTCTTCCCACCTGTGGCCACACCAGTCAGTTCACACTGGGCAGAAGTAGGTCATGTGCTGTATTTGTAAGGAAAGATTCATTCGGTCATCTGACATAATGGCTCACCAACGAGTTCACACCAGGGAGTGGCCGTTCACCTGCTCGGACTGTGGGAAAGGATCCACTTGCTCATCTAACCTGAAGGTACTCCAGCGAGTTCACACTGGAGGGAGGCCGATCACCTGCTTGGACTGCGGGAAGGGTTTCACTCGGTCAGCTAACCTGAAGGTACACCAGCGTGTTCACACGGGGGAGAGGCCGTTCACCTGTTCAGACTGTGGGAAGGGATTCACTCAGTCATCTAAACGACTGGTACAGAAGTCAGTTCACACTGGAGAGAGGCCATTCACCTGCTCAGACTGTGGGAAGGGATTCACTCAGTTATCTAACCTGAAGACACATCAGTGAGTTCACACTGGAGAGAGGCCATTCACCTGCTCAGACTGTGGGAAGGGATTCACTTGCTCATCTAACCTGAAGGTACATCAGCGAGTTCACACTGGAGAGAGGCCATTCACCTGCTCAGACTGTGGGAAGGGATTCATTCGGTCGTCTGACCTAATGGCTCACCATCGAGTTCACACAAGGGAGCAGCCATTCACCTGCTCGAACTGCGGGGAGGGATTCATTTGTTCATCTAACCTTAAGGTACCTCAGCGAGTTCACACTGGAGAGCGGCCGTTCACCTGCTCAGACTGTGGAAAGGGATTCACTCGGTCATCTAAACTGAAGGTACATCAGCGAGTTCACACTGGAGAGAGGCCGTTCACCTGCTCGGACTGCGGGAAGGGATTCACTCGGTCATCTCAACTACAGAGACACCAGCGAGTTCACACTGGGTAGAGGCCGTTTACCTGCTCAGACATTGGGAAGAGTTTCTCTCAGCCATATCCATCAAATGCATCAGCTAGTTCACACTGGAGAGTAGCCATTCACCTGCTGTGATTGTGGGAAGCGATTCACTCAGTCATCTCGGCTTATGTAACTCTCGCTTCGGCTAGCAGCTTAATATAGGGGGTGATAGCCCCCCAGCCCGCCCAAACTTGAGAAATCTTGTTTGGGTGGATGGTGTGTGATGTGTTCCCTGTTACAAATCAGTTCCCTGAAATAACAAACAGTACACAATATCTGATTAAACTATTGAGCTTTATAATTCTTACTTTGACTATAGGGTTAGTAAAGTTAAACAAAAAAAGAAGAAAAAGGACCCACTGTCTCCATTTGCATCTTTTCATCTCCCCCAGCAAAAGACCACGAAAATCTCTCTTCTAGACTCACAAGAAAGAACATTTCTATCATCGGATAGCCCCGCACTCCATAACCCGTATCTCTGGTCGTAACATAAACATTGCTGCTACAGAGAAACCATTACCTCAGCTGTGAAACATTACAGAGAGGCCATTACATTAGCAGTGAAACCTTAGAGCATGTTACACTTGTGACATACTGTTCACACTGAAGAGAAAGTTTCAATGAGCTGCATGCTGGATATTTGTCCATCACCGTTGCTGAATGCAATTTCGAGAGTGACTGTCGGTGCTGAACTCTGCAATTATTGCTGCTGCTCACCACACCCAGGTCTGCACCCTGGTCACTGGGCACAGGAGGAGTTTCTTCTGCTGCACATTCACCTTTAATGGGACTGGAGTTTAATATTCTGGATCTGAGACAAGTAAATCAGTTCTATTTTAAACTCTGTCTCCGGTACTTAGTGAATTTATAACACACCTAGTGCACAGTAGAGTCAACTCAGGCCGGCTGGACCCTGCCAGTGATTCTGTTCCACGACAGTACTTTCAAATCCTCCCCTGTACGGCCAAAGTCGGCCTCAGGAGAAATCTTCCCAGACAGATCTGTTGGAATTCTTTGTTGAAATACGAAAGGAGGTGGGTGTTGTTTGTTTGGATTTTCAGATGGTTTTGAACAAGGTGCTGCACCTGAAGCTGCTGAACAAGACACCAGCTCATGGTATTTGATGTCTCTGTGCTGTTCCCGCTGGAGTTTAGAATTATGGGCGGGGTGTGGAGTTGGGGTGAGGCGTGTTTCCCGAATACTGTAAAGACAATATGGAGAGCATGTTTCACATAATGCGGAGCCCAGGTCCAGGGGTACATCCTCAGACTACAGGGAAATCAATTCAGATGAGGAGGAAGTCTTATGATATAATGTTTATTCAGCATGGCCGTGTCTGATCTATGCTTCTGTGCCCATCCCCCTGTATCTCCAGCTCAAATGTACCCAGCCACCCGCCTACACTCAGATAGATAGACACTTCATTGATCCTAAAGGAACTTACATGGAAGATTTAGAATTTTAGAAAATTCCATGTGTCTCCATTTAAAAGGAGTGGCCCTTTTCGATCCCTGTCTCTTCCTCTTTTCTCCTCTTTTCTCTCTCCTCTCTCTCCCCCACTCTCTCTATCTCTCCCTCCCACTTCCCCTTCTCTCCTCCTCCCTCTTCCTCTATCTCTCTGTCTCTTTCTCTCCCTCCTCTGCTTCATCCAACTCCAAACGGCAGTATGTTCCGATGTCACCAAGGCTACTTATCCTGTCGATGTCACCATCGCACATTGAAAGGTGCTATCATGGAGTGAGCATGGGCCGAGGTTCAGGGTCAGTCTGTAAAGGCGGGGTGGGGTGTGGTTTGCAGACATAATGTGGAGAAGGGAAGTGAGAGTGAGAGGAAGTTGGGGTGAGCAGAGTAAGAGAGGGAGGTGAGGAAGTGGGAGAGGGTTTATTAAGATAAGAGCGGAGAGGAGGAGAGTGAGAGGAGACAGAGGAGAGAAGCTGAGAGGAATGTGTGCTGAGGATTGAGAGGAGGGTGGGCGATAGGGAGAAAGGGAGTGACAGATCTGGTGAGCGCACTATGGAGAGAGGGAGGAGCAAGATGTTGAGGGAGCTGCACACACTCAAGTGTTGAGGGAGTTGCATTTCCTCTGTCCCACTCACAGTAACTCTTCTAAGGATGTATTTGCATCAACAAAAGCAGGATTCAACACGCTGTGAGCGTGTGCCGTTCTGAACTGAAATGAAAGCTCAACCCAGAAAGATGAAGGAATTATCACAATGGAACAGTGATTCCCTCTGGGGGCAGTTACGTGTCCTAAGATGGCTTTAGGAGCAAATAACACTCGCCGGGGGTGGGGGGCATTCGAGATTCCTGGCGGGGCAATAAGCTGCCTCTAACTTGTGGCAACAGACCTGATCGACCGTTAGTAGAGCAGGCACTTCCAAAAAGGATGTGGCACTGGGACACAGGAAGAAGCATCGCACTGCAGGCCTTGAGCATCCATCGTCACAACGGGTCTGACACTTGGCGATCTCGTCCGACCTTACCAACCTAACGGACGTCGTTGGGGATTAGCAACGAGGGTGCTCGGCATTTCGCCTTGACTCGCGGCACTGGGGCTAAAATAGGCTGGGAAACACTGCTATAGAAGAAGGATTTAGCCAATAGGTGAGCATAATCGTCCATGGATGGGATCCCCACGATGTGAGCAAAGGAGGAAAGCGTCCAACGTCAGGCTCAAAGCTGGAGACCTCTTGCCAGAAACTGCGTGGTTCCTTGTGTCAACACAGGACCAGGCGGTTGACACAGAAATAACAAAAATGCACATTAAAAGAGTCACAAACTCAAGACGAAGTGTTGTGCCTCTCTCGGGGCTCTAAAGCAGAACATGCCGTTTGATTGCTTACACAGGCGCCATCAAGTGGCAAGCGTCATTCACCAAAGTCCTGCTTTAAGAGACGATCATGAAAGATACTATCGATGACAATCAATACAAGCCTGATCCAGTTTTAGAGTCGGAGTCAAACAGTTGCATTGCTACCGACCCGTTATTAGAGATAGGGCGATACATGATCCTGTCCGGATATAATATCACAGGATAAACATGCAAATTAGATTTACTGAATAGATACAGGCATTCCGACACACACAGCACGCTGAAATCAATAAGTGAAAAAGCCTGAAATATGCCATGGCGTTGATAGCAGTGTGACGTCATTCACTGGCTCTCATTTTGGAAGGGATTCAATCGGTCATCGCCGATACACCAACAGCTCCGCACTGGGAGGCGGCCGTTCACCTGCTCCGTGTGTGCGAAGGGACTCATTCAGTTAACCCACCTTGTGTTGCTCCGGTGAGTTCACAATAAATAGAGGCCACATTTCTGTCCGGAGTGAGCAGAGAGTTTTACTCAATCATCCCAGATGCTGCAACGCCAGCAAATTCACATCAGGGAGGAAGTTCAAATCAGCTCTGTGTTAAATGTTTAACCTTCACGGTCACTGAAGGCAGCTGCAGGTTCATGAGGGACTGTTACTGTCGGATTCTACAGTTCTTGCGGCTGCTCATTGCAGCCCAGGACTGAACCCTGGTCACTGAGCATTGGAGGAGTCTTTTCTGCTGATGTTAGCCTTAAACTAGACTGCTGTTTAATATTACCCTCACTCTCTACTACGCTCACAATGTACACTCGAGAGGCCACTCAATCCATCTGGTCCCAGCCCATGTTTCTGTTCCATATCACTATTTTAAAGTGTATCTCCGCCGTTTATCTCTCACACTCCCTGTTGCAAATAGTCACTACTCTGTGGGAGAACAGAATTCCCTTGAATTTCATAGAATCATAGAAATCTGCAGCAAATTACAGGCCCTTCGGCCCACAATGTTGTGCCGACCATGTACCCTACTCTAGAAGCTGCCTAGAATTACCCTACCGCAGAGCCCTCTAATTTTCTAAGTTCCATGAATTCTCTTAAGATTCTCTTAACAGACCCTATTGTATCTGCCTCTACCATTTCAAGCACCTTAAACTATTTTCACTCATTTCAAAGGACTAGGCCTCAGACAGCTGCGTTTTTGCAATGCATCTCTCAAGTCTGACAGCAGACTAGCGAATGAATCTTCGATGGAGCAGAGTCAGAATCCAAAGAGTTGCCAGCAGCAGTCGGGGCTTTGGGGCTCCAGAAAAAGATGGGGTCTGGAGGTTTTGAGCAGGAGGAGGGAAGAGGAATCAGACCAGCAGGATCTGGCTATGAATAAAAGATGAGAAACATTTGGAAACTGGTTAATTGAAAAAACAAATTGGTTAATTTCTACAAAATATTGCCTGTAATCAGCAGATCAGGCAGCAAATGTGGAGAGGAATAAATAGACAGCATTTTAGCCGAGCCCCTTCAGCATGCCTGGACTGTGTACTCCTCTGCTTAGTTGCCGCCTGAACTGCAGAGTTCCTCCAGCATTGTGTGTGTTTGCATTCCTCTTTTTCCAGCAACTGCAGAAACATGTCCACTCTGGGTGATCAGAATGGTAATCTATACGGGAGACAAAGTAGATGGGGGAGGTTTTAAATAGTAGTTTTACATCCGTATTTCCTCAGGAGATGGACACAGAGTCTGCAGAAGTGAGGCAAAGCAGCATCAACTTCATGGACCCTGTACAGATGACAGAGGTGGAGGTGTTTGCTGTCTTAAGGCAAATTGGGGTGGATCAATCCCCAGGGCCTGACAAGTTGTTCCCTGGGACTCTGGAATTGCAGAAATTGTCAGAGCCCAAGCACAGATATTTAAATCATCCTTAGTGACAGGTGAGGGACTGGAGGATTGGAGGACAGCCAATGTTGTTCTGCTGTTCAAGAAAGCCTCTAAACTTAAACTAAAAAATTGTACATTGGTGAGCTTGTCATCAGTGGTGGGAAAGTTAATGGAACGTAAGTGCAGGAACTGGATATACAAGTTTTTGGATAGATGTGGACTGATTAAGGATAGATAGCATAGCTTTGTGCATGGTAGGTCATGTCTAACCAATCTTATAGAGTCTCTCGAGGAAGTTGTCAGGGAAGTGGATGAAAGCAAGGCTGCTGATGTTGTCTACATGGACTTTAGCAAGACACTTGGCAAAGTCTCACATTGGAGGTTGGTCAAGAAGGTTCAGTCACTCAGCCTTCAAGATGAGATAGTAAATTGGATGAGACACTGTCTTTGGGAGAAGCCAGAATGTGGTTGCAGATGGTCGCCTATCTGACCGGAGGCCTGTGACTAGTGGTGTGCCATAGGGATCAGTGTGGGATCTGTTGTTGTTTGTCATCTATATCAGTAATCTGGATGATAGTGTGGTTAGCTGAATCAGCAAATACGTGGATCACACCAAGTCTGGGAGTTTAGCGGACTGTGAGCAGGCTATCATGGCTTGCAGTGCGAACTGGACCAGCTGGAAAGATGGCTTGAGAAATGGAAAATGGAATTTAATGCAGACAAGTGTGAGGTGTTGCACTTTGGTAGGACCTACCAGGGTAGCTCTCACACAGTGACTGGTTGGGCACTGAGGAGTCTTGTAGAGGAAAGGATCGGGGAATACAGGTCTCTATTTCACTGAAAGTGGTGTCACAGTTCAAAAGGTACAGAGAGAAAGATTTTGGCCCATTGGCCTTCATAAACTCAAGTACTGTCAACAATAGACGGATGTTATGTTGACGTTGTACACGACATTGGTGAAGCCTAATTTGGAGTATTGTGTGCAGTTTTGGTCACCAACCTACAGGAAAGATGTAAAAGAGGTCGAAAGAGTTCAGAGAAAATTCACAAGGATGTTGTCAGGTCTGGAGGACTTGGGTTAGAAGGAAACATTGAACTGGACTGGACTTTATTCCTTGGAAAGTAGAAGAGTGAGGGGAGATCTGATGGAGGTATACCACAGTTTTGAGGGACATAGATGGGGTAAATGCAAGCTGGGTTTTTCCACTGAGATGGGGTGGGACCACAACCAGAGGCCATGTTGTGGTTGCACGATTGCAACATGTTAGAGGTCGGTATAGGTACCTGGATGGTAGGGGTATGGGAGTGGAAAGCGTAAATAGCTTGGCACCAACTAGATGGGCCAATGTGTCTGAATCTTTCTATGACTGTGACAAGAATCTTAAACAATACTAATATTCACTCTAATTCATTTTAACAGCTGTGCAGACCAACCATACATCTGGGTAGGAAATATCTACATGGCATTAAAACTGTGGCACTTTAAGTTAACAGTACATAAAAGAAAATCCCAGCTGCACGTCAACAAAGGGTATTTGTGTGAGAGTGTTTCAGTTCCTGTGGGGCCAGGCTCCCATGCAGCTCAGTGGGAACAGGGAATAACCCCAATGGAGAGAGTCAAACTGAGCCAATTCACAGATTGGAGATGCCAGAAATGCTCCATTCTTATAGAGACTGGAAGAGTATCAGAGAATTTGATGGTCATTCCAGACACCAACCATGTGCCCAGTTACAAGATGGTTTCTTTCTGCAACTTGGGTTGAACCTCACTGTAACAGTGTGATGCCAGATCACACCTTGGTAACTAACGTGATCTCATCTGAAATGTTGTCCTACACCCATTGATGGATTTTGTAAATCTTTTTACAGGTTAAAAATGACAAGGAAATTGGCTATGGGAATTCAAACAAAACACACCAGTTTTACTGTCTCTGTCCAGATATTTAAGAAGTGGAGCAAGGGATTCCCTCAATCATCCTTCCTGCTCAGACTGTGGGAAGGGATTCACTCTATCATCTGACCGACTGGCACGCCCGTTATTTTACACAGGTAACATTCACCTGTTCAGACTGGGAATGGAATCACTCGTTAATCTCAACTAAAGGTACGTCAGCAAGTTCACACTGGGACAAGGCTATTCACTTGTTCTGTGTGTGAGAAGGGATTCAGACGATCTTTCCAGCTGTGGGCACACCAGTTAGTTCACATTGGGCAGAGGCTGGTCATCTGCTGAAATTGTCGGGAAGGATTCACTAGGCCATATCTGACCGAATGGCACACCAGCGAGTTCACACCGGGGAGCGGCCGTTCACCTGCTCCGACTGTGGGAAGGGATTCATTCAGTCATCTAAACTGAAGGAACATCAGCGAGTTCACACTGAAGAGAGGCCATTCACCTGCTCAGACTGTGGGAAGGGATTCACTCAGTCATCCTCCCTATTGGCCCACCAGTCAGTTCACACTGGAGTATGGCCATTCATTTGCTCAGACTGTGGGAAGGGATTCATTCGGTCATGTGATCTGCTGGCACACCAGCGAGTTCACACTGGGGAGAGGCCGGTCACCTGCTGTGAATGTGGGAGGGGATTCGCTCGGTCATCTGATCTACTGATACACCAGCGAGTTCACACTGGGGAGAGGTCATTCACGTGCTCAGACTGTGGGAAGGGATTCATTCTGTCACACGAACAACTGGTACACAAGTCAGTTCACACCGGGGAGCGGCCATTCACCTGCTCAGACTGTGGGAAGGGATTCACTCGGTCATCTCAACTACAGAGACACCAGCGAGTTCACACCGAGTAGAGGCCGATCAACTGGTCAGTCTTTGGGAAAAGTTTCTCTCAGCCAAATCAACGAAAATGTGCATCAGCGAGTTCACACTGGGGAGTGGCCGTTCACCTGCAGTGAATGTGGGAAGTGATTCACTAAGTAATCTAAGCGTATGTAACTCTCGCTTCAGCTAGCAGCTTAATATAGCTTAATTTGCACCCCCCCCCACCCCCAGCCCGGCCAAACTTAAGAAATCTCTTTTGGGTGGATGCTGTGTGATGTGTCCCCTGTTACAAATCAGTACCCTGAAATTACAAACAGTACACAATATGTGATTAAACAATTGAGATTTATAATTCTTACTTTACCTACAGGCTTAGTAAAGGCAACAAAAAGAAAGAAAAAGAGCCCACTCTCTCCATTCGCGTCTTCTCATCTCTCCCCATCAAAAAACCATGAAAATCTCTCTTCCAGACTCAGAAGAAGGAACATTTCTCTCATTGGATAGACCCGCACTCCAAATCCCTGTTTTCTCTAGTCGTAACCTAAACATTGTTATACTTGTGACAGACCACCGGGTTCACACTGGGTAGAAAGTTTCAATGAGCTGCATGCTGGATATTTGTCCATCACCGTTGCTGAATGCAATTTCGAGAGTGACTGTCGGTGATGAAATCTGCAATAATTGCTGCTGCTCACCACACCCAGGTCTGCACCCTGGTCACTGGGCATGGGAGGAGTTTCTTCTGCTGCATATTCACCTTTAATGGGACTGGAGTTTAATATTCTGGATCTGAGACAAGTAAATCAGTTCTATTTTAAACTCTGTCTCCGGTACTTAGTGAATCTTTAACACACCTAGTGCACGGTAGAGGGTCAACTCAGGCCGGCTGGCCCCTGCCAGTGATTCTGTTCCAGGACAGTCCTTTTAAATCCTCCCCTGTTGTTCCCCTCTCGCTCTCCCTGTGGTGATGTGTTCCAAACCGTCACCATCCTGTGGATGAAGAGGTTTCCCTGAATTCTCTGCAGACTGAAGAAATTGAGCTGACTGCAGTTCTGTCTGAGATGTTCTTCGCCCCTGAAATCTCTGGGCTGAGGAAGAATGAATTTGGGAGTTACCCTCCTTATTCACGGCTCATTTCCAGATTATGGGTCGTTTTCCCTGCTTCTAAAGTGTTGTTGAAAACACCGCTGTCCTCTAAAGACTGAAAGCAGAATGGGAAACCATCCGTTGGATGTCCAACGGAGCGGGGTCAGAAACCAGAGGCGGGTCTGCACAGGGCAGAGTTTGGGGCTCTGGACGATGGTCGGGGTAAGAACGTATGATGAGGAGAAGGGAATCAGCAGCGGGGCGTGGCAACGAATGACAGAGTAGCAACATTTGGAAGCTGATTGACAGAGAAAATATTTCGGTTGTCTGACTGATGACACAAACAATGCCTGTGGTGAGGTGCTCCACTGGTTGAGGAACGTATGTGTGTTTGGAATGGTTTTATCTATTGGGGGAGTTGTTCCTGCTTGTTTATCCTGTAATATTATATCTGAATGGTTATTATGGATTGTCCTATCTGAAATAATGTATTGATTATAAAACATATAGAATAGTACAGCACATTACAGGCCCTTCGGCCCACAATGTTGTGCTGACCCTCAAACCCTGCCTCCCATATAGCCTCCCACCTTAAATTCCTCCATATGCCTGTCTAGTAGTCTCTTAAATTTCACTAGTATATCTGCCTCCACCACTGACTCGGGCAGTGCATTCCACGCACCAACCACTCTCTGAGTGAAAAACCTTCCTCTAATATCCCCCTTGAACTTCCCTACCCTTACCATAAAGCCATGTCCTCTTGTACTGAGCAGTGGTGCCCTGGGGAAGAGGCGCTGGCTGTCCACTCTGTCTATTCCTCTTAATGTCTTATACTCACCTATCATGTCTCCTCTCATCCTCCTTCTCTCCAAAGAGTAAAGCCCTAGCTCCCTTAATCTCTGATCATAATCCATACTCTCTAAACCAGGCAGCATCCTGGTAAATCTCCTCTGTACCCTTTCCAATGCTTCCACATCCTTCCTATAGTGAGGTGACCAGAACTGGACACAGTACTCCAAGTGTGGCCTAACTAGAGTTTATAGAGCTGCATCATTACATCGCGTCTCTTAAACTCTATCCCTCGACTTATGAAAGCTAACACCCCATAAGCTTTCTTAACTACCCTATCTACCTGTGAGGCAACCTTCAGGGATCTGTGGACACGTACCCCCAGATCCCTCTGCTCCTCCACACTACCAAGTATCCTGCCATTTACTTGGAGTTTATCAGATAAATTGTAATATTTTGACTCTAAAACTGGATCAGGCTTGAATTTATGGTGCCTTTATGAAGTAATGGAGGGCATTTATGAGTTTGTATTTTAAAGCAAGATTTTGGTGAATGATTAATTAATTAATTAGGTCACGAGTTCAAGGAACCCTTCGGGCGAAATGCTCTTAATATGATGAAATTCACCCTGACATTAGAGAAGGTGACATTAATGTTACCCTGACATTAAAGTCAGATGTGTAATTTGAGAGCAAGAGAGAAGAATTGGACAAAATTGATTTGAAAAGAACACGGGCAGGGATGAAAACAGAATAGCAATGGCTGGAATTTCTGGAAGCAATTCGGAAGGCACAGGGTATATACACATCACAAAGAGCAAATAGTATTCTAAAGGTAAGGTGACAAAACCGTGGCTGATAAGAAAAACCAAAGACAACGTAAAAACCAAGGAGAGGGCACAGAGCAAAAGTTATTTGGAAGTTAGAGAATTGGGAAGGTTTTAAAAACAAACAGAATGCAACTAAAATAATTAAGAAGGAAAAGATGGAATACATAGATGAGCTAGCCCGCAATATTAAAGAGGATACCAAATTTTTCTTCAGGTACGTATATTGTAAAAGAGAGGCTGAAGTGGATATCGGACCACTGAAAAATGAGGCTGGACAGGTAGTAATGGGGTGGGGGTGCAAGGTGATGGCAGATGAACTGAATAAGTCTTGTACATCACCCTTATCTCTCGAAGACACTGGCAGGAATACGGAAGTCCCAGATGTCAGTGGTCAGAATGTGTAAAGTTACGTTACACGGGAGAAGGTTCTTTGGGAAACAGAGATGGTCTGAAGGTAAATAGGTCACCTGGACCAGATGGTGTACACCCCAGAGATCTGAAAGAGGTGGCTGAAGTGATGTGGAGGCATTGGCAATGATCCTTCGAGAATCCAAATCCAAAGAAGATTTTTCCTTCACTGCTCCCCCTCTCCCAGTTTCACCCATCACCTACCACGTCTTCCACCCCTCCAACCCCCACACTTCTTCCTCTGACGTCTCATCTTCTTTGTTCCCAGTCCTGATGAAGGGTCTCGGCCCGAAACGTCGACTGTTTACTATTTCCCATATATGCTGCCTGGCCTCCTAGCTTACTCCAGCATTTTGTGTATGTGTTGCTTGGATTTCCAGCATCCACAGATTCTCTCCTGTTTTTGATAAAAGCAAAAGCGGGGTCACGTAATATAGCAAGAAAACAGTGGGAAGTGAGAGGATTGGAAATCTTTTACATAACCAACAGGAGACAACAAAAAAAAAGCACACACACACACAGGAGAGACATGATGAAAAATTAAGGTAAGTGAGCCAAAAATATCAGGTATCAAAAGTTGTTCCGATATATAAAGAGTAAAAGAGGGGCAAGAGTTGATATTGTACCACTGGAAGATGATGCTGACGAGTTAGTAATAGAGCAAAGAAATCGCGGCCGAATGTAATAAGTATCTTGTGTCAATCTTCACTGTGTCAGACACTCGCAGTATAAGACTATCAGACATAGGAGCAGAATTAGGCCACTCAGCCCCATCGAGTCTGCTCCGCCGTTCTATCATGGCTGATCCCAGTTCTCACTCAACCCCATGCACCTGTCTCCTCGGCATATCCTGTAATGCCTCGACTGATCCGTAAACTGGAGACAGAAGGAGACGAGGTGCGAGATCAGACTGCAAGGTCTGATCGGCTCAGGGACCGTGTGACCATTGCTCCCATTCTGACCTCGTCTCCGCATTCTGGCACTGCCCCCTTGTGGTGACACTGTGCCGCCTGCTTTCTGTGCTGTTGCTCTTTCAACTTTGCCAATGGAAGCACGGCCGTCACTGTATTGCCACCGGCGTCAGTTATCACAGTGTGCAGTTGTGCCTCTTCTTCGCAGACGATATCTTACTGCAGGCCGTCATTACACTTCACTCGACATATCTGCAGTGGTTTGCCGAGGTACTTGATGAGATGCCGAAACTCGGCAGGCTCCTGCGGGTTTAAAAGTGTTGGCGTGCTTTCCTCGCAATGATATTTATACGGGGGCTCCAGGACTGGTTCTCGGAGAGAGTCGTACCCAGAAATTTAAAGTTACTGACCCTCTCCACCTCTGATCCTCTGCTGATTACTGGCGCATGGACCGCTGGTTTCTCAAAGGCCGAACATTTATCTGATGATTACGTCACTTTGCTCGTGACTCTCCCTCGGGTGAAAACAATTTAATATCACACATAGAGCAGGACAGTGCAGGAGCAGAGCCTTCGGTCATCGAAAAAAAGTTGAAGTCACTTGTGACGAACAAGAGAATTCTTCAAAGACGAACATGGACAAATGATAACAAACCCATTCAGGATAATGATAGGAGGTCTCAGTATTCAGAAAATTCTAATCTGAACATAACCCGTGTTCACAGAAATGACATAGGAAAATATAAATGTACGATAAACAATGAGTTCAGTAGTGACAGCGCTGAGATCTACCTGCATGTTAACTGTAAGTTTGCAGATGGCTCATTACATCAAGTTGCCTTCAGTATTACTGATTACAGAAACAGCATACCATATCGATTCCCTTTGAAGATGGACCAGACAACTTCATGATTCAGCTTCAGGGTCCACCTGTTACAGATATCGTTACAAGCCTGAAATTATCTTGTTCTGCCCAGTCAGTTCCCACTGCTGACAATAGATGGCGCAATGGGATAACCTATGTGCAGACAGGTCAGGACAACCCCACCGAGTCGGTAAACAACATTGACCGTAGAAATTATACTTGGCAGATTGAGATCAAAGTAACCATGAAACACAGTGGCTTTTCTGTAAAGATTACAGTACAGGGCAAGTGAAAGTTTCCGTCAATATTCAACTTCCAACCACCGCTTCAACTTCTGAGCAATTTTATTTTGCAGCTCGATTCTATCTACTTTATTCGTCATATTAAAGAAAAAACTGTTTATCAGGGATAGGGAAGGTGGAGCAGAGTAACAGATATACTAGAGGTCCTTCAGGGCTTTTTAATTGTAAGTCAAGTTCCGGGATTTATTTATGTCAAATTTCCGCAGATGTTCATTTAAGTCTACAGCGAATAACGTTCCATGCTTGCCAAAACATTTTAACTCTTCATTTAAAATAATGGAGAACCGTGCCGGTTTATCTGCCTCTGTCACAGAGGGACATTCTGTGCCCATGTTTGTAAGCAGGATTTCCCACCGCTTCTCTTCACACCAGCAGCTTCATTTGGAATCGCCGCTGACTGTGAAATGAAGCTCTTGAAGTTCTGAGAAGCCGATCTCTTTCTCAGAGTTCAGACCTTCGTGCAGTGCCGACGTGACTTCACGACGTTAAGGAATCGATCACTTTGTGAATGAAATTCAGCCACTGCACAAACTGAACGAACCAATCTTATGCAAACTAAATTAAGTAGGCAGTGAAAAAAAGAGGCGGACAAAATGAAACGTATCCTCTCCATGATTCCGTAGAATTATACCCGGGAACTCCTTTTTATAAACTCCAATTCGTTTGCCATTCAGGCTAATATGTTGGACAGGATACAAATTGGGTCCACCGAGCCCAGCTGATGTGATTGGACTGCAGTAGAAGGGAGTGATTCCATTCCTCTTTCAGTTCTATTGGCAGAGCCCGTGTCTCGTGTCAATGTAAACATCAACTATTACACTCTCAGATAAAAAAAACAGCGATACAGTTGTATACACCTGTGACGTTAAGGGTGCAATTCAGATAAAACATCATTACAAGACATCTAACATCAATATCTCGATTTTCAGAAAACCGCGTCTGAACATAACCCGTCTGAACAGAAATGCCACAGGAAATTATAGACGTGCTGTCAATATTCATTGCAACAGCGACAGTGCAGAGATCTACCTGCAAGTTAATTGTAGGTACGCAGGTTGCTCACTACATTAGTTTACATTCAATATTACCGATCACAGAAACAGCAAACAATCTCTATTTCTGTTGTAGATGGGTCAGACAACATCGGGATTCAGCCGCAGGGTCCGGTTGTCACAGATACTGTCACAAGTCTGAAATTAACTTGTTCTGTCCAGTCAGTTCCCAATGCTGACTCTAGATGGCGCAAAGGAGCAAATGACCAGCAGACAGGACAGGGGACACCATCGAGTCATTTATCAATGTTGATAAATAAGTGGAAATTATAGTTCCCAACACAGCAGCCTTTTTGTAAAGATCACTTAAACGTAAATGATCAATTAATTTTATTTTGCAATTTATGGAGCAGAGATGCAGATACCATGGAAGGTCTGGAGTGATTTATTTAGAAGTCAATTTGACGGAAATTTAATATCTTCATTTAAGTCTACGGCGAACAGTATTTCATGTTTCCCAGAGCATAGAGAACTAAAGAGCAGACAGAACTATTCAGTTAAAATTACGGAGAGCCATGTCGGCTTATCTGCTTCAGTACCCGAGGGACATACTGTGCCCAGGCCTGTCAGCAGGATCGCTCAGCCGTTCTTCACAGTAGCAGCTTCAGTTGACGTCACGACGTATTGTCGAGTGAAACTCCTGACGTTTTGAGAAGTAGATGCGTTTCTCAGAATACAGATCCCCGAACAGTGCAAACCTGATTTCACGAAGTTAAGGAAACAAACCCTTTGTGAATAAAATACAGCCGTTGTACATATTGAAGGAATTAATCTTGGAGCCAGTTACCCGGGGTATAAGTCACATAACATTAGCGGGCAGAAACAGAATCTGATGGAGACAGTGAGCAGGTCGGGAAGCATCTGTGAAAGGGAAAACAGAAGTCGACATTGCAATGCAGGACTGGGAGGTGGGGAAACAATAAATTTATTAAATGAACCTTCACCGGAGAGAGAGGGAAATGGGGCCGATGGGATTCGTGCAGCAGTTCTGACAGAGCATCTTCGGCTTGAAATCTTAACTGTTCCTTTTCCACGGAGGCTGCTCGACAGCCTGAGTGTATTCCGGGATTTCCTTTTTCTTTTTGATACTTCCAACATCACCAGCGCTTGCGTTGTTGTCTCCATGTGTGCATCCGACATCAGATGTTCTGGACACTGCAGGTACAAAACAAGTCTCTGATCTGACAAAACAGGATGAAGCACGTCAAAGGTTGACTGTCGTGAAATGTTTTTCCATTGTTTTCGGTACAATTGAGTGTTCGTTGAATTGAACTCGGGAAGTGTTGGTTACACAATGCCAGTTTGCTCAGAACCGGCTTTATTTACAACAAAGGATGGAGCCGGTTGCTGCTGCAGAAATCAGGCCCACAGCAACCTTATTAAACCTTTATAAACGCCCAGAGAGAGATAGAGAGGGCGGAGAGCGAGATTGAACACGGGACTCTGTAGCTGCGCCACTGCAGAACACTTTGGTCTCTGATCTCCTGTCAGTGCTTTGTGTCCCAGTGTCATTTCTTCCTGGAATGGGGACAAATTACTGTAAGGACACGTTGGTTCAGGCAGCAGCTGTGGAGAGAGACGCAGTCTGCGTTTCGGGTCCGAGATCCCGAATGAAGGTACCAGGACCCAAACCATCAGCTGGTTCTCCCACCCAGACGGTAGGCAGTGTTCCACGTGCACTTTAACACACCCAAACTGGACATTACCTTTCCCCAGCCGCTTTCTGGAACATCTGCAATGTCTCTGATGCTCTTCTGGCTGCTGGAGCCAGTATTGGGACCCTGTTGATCCGCGGAGGGGAAACTAGATTTGTAAACTGCACGTCAGCTGGATTTGAACAAGAGTCTAGTTACTGCTGAAGACGCGATCACTGGCGTTTCAGTTTGACCCGCTTTCCCTCCCCCAACATTCCTGTGCTGGTTTCTTGTCATTTCTTTTCCAGTCTTGATGAAGGGCTTTGGACTGCAACACTGTCCTTCCATGTATTCTGCAAGACTTGTTGAGACCCTCGAGCATTGTGTGTGTGTAACTGCTGGGCGTGTGAAAACAACTCTCAGATTATTTAAAGAAACGTGTTCGACAATTTACAAGGAATGCGGAGGAGTCGGAACCCGCATCACCCAATTGTTACAACCCACCCGGGTCCCTGACAGTATTCAATCCTGCAGAAGCGACAACATGTTGGAGTTTGTCGCTTCTGCAACATCGGTCACAGTGCACCCATGGGTGGGGCCGATGCCCGACAGCTCCCGAGTACCTCCCGACATGTGTGTGTGTGTGTGTGTGTGTGGTGTGTGTGTGTGTGTGTGTGTGTGTGTGTGTGTGTGTGTGTGTGTGTGTGTGTGTGTGTGTGTGTGTGTGTGAAGAACGGGTTAGAAGAAACTGCTGGGGATGGGTTGTGTGGCCTCTGGTTTAGTGTTCATTACAGTCCCATGGAACTGATTCAGCGCTTGAGTGTGTGATGACAAGGCTTGGATGTGGAGTGAATCCTATAATTAGTACAGATGGAAAAATAAACTCTTATTTACTTCGATGTTTAAATCAGCCTGCATTTTGTTCACCATGAACTGCCCTGTGGAGGAGAGGGAAACATCAGAAAGTGGGTTCTGTTTGTATTGTTTATTGTTTAATTGAACTGCTGAGGAACTGTGAGGAAGTCATTACCACAGTTTCCCTTTTCTCTCTTACCTGTTGTTCGCAGACAGTGTCAAACTCCACCCTCAAATCTCGTCATCAGTCTGCGTCTGTCCAGTCTGACCTCTGTTTCACAACTGTGAACAGTCAATATATTCTTGTCGGTCAGTATGGAAATAAAACAACTGGAGAGCGTTGTAAACTGAGGAAACAACACAAAACAGAGGACATAGACAGAGAAATCTCCAGCGCACCACAGGCCTTTCGGCCGACAATATTGAGGCGACCAGGTGACCTACTCTAGAAACTGCCAATAATTTCCCTACCGCATCGCCCTCTATTTTTCTGTGATCCATGAAACTACCAAAGAGTGTCTTAAAATATCCTCGTGTATCTGACTCCATCACCGTCGCTGGCAGTGCGTTCCGTGCACCCGCTTGGATGGGTACTGTCTCTGTCTCTGAGATTCCAGACCCTCTCTGAAACCCCAACCAACATATTCACCCCCTTCATATCTCTGTAAAGATCCGACTGCCAAAATTAGGGGTAATCAGGACAGAGAAAGAAGAAGAAGATCGGCTGTGGTGGGGGAGGGGGGTGGTTGGAGGGAGAGCAAGATTGGTATCTGATGCACAGAGTGTGAACGGTCCAGCAAATGATGCGGCCAAACGTCCAGGGACAGGATGCCACCCCCAGAGCCCACAGCGCCTGCCAGTTCAGAGGAAAAAGGCGATTAAACATCACTTTTGCCCCCAAGTTAAATTTTGGACTCTGTGGAGAGACGGTAGTCTTCACCGCCACCCACTCCCTTCATGTAAGATGGAAGAGGCATTGCACGGTTTACCCTGCAAAACATTCTTATTCTAAATGAATTGTTTTCAGCCCGTTCCCCTGTTTCCTCCCGCACTCTCTGTAATTGCCTGCAGGGCCCCGTGCTGGTGACCCTGCTGCTTCACGGGGGCCGGACTAGATTCAGGCACTGCTCGCGAGCAAGGTTTGAACAACAACCCGGTCACCGCTGACGTCACCATGACGGGCCTTTCAGTCTGACCGACTTGCTCTCACTCCACATTCTTATTCTGGTATCGTTTCCCCATCCTTTCTAGTCCTGGTGAAGGGTGTCGCCCCACAGCAGTGATCGTCCATCGGTGATGCTGGACCTGCCAAGTTCCTCCAGCATAGTGTATTTGATCCTCCTGCAGGGCGCTGAGCGTTTCTACGAACAACTTTCGGATTATTTAAGAAGCGGATTCGAAATTTACAGCGATCCTGGAGGAGTTTCAACTGGCATCATTCATGTGCGGCAAACCAAGTCGCTGACTGTATTTAATCCATCGGGTTAACAACACGGTCGGAATGATATATTTGCAAGAATGGTCACAGTGACCATGTGGGTGGGACGTCTGCCGTGCAGCTCCCGTGTGCCGGGTTCAATCCCAACATCCGGGGTGTGTGTGTTTATGTCTGTGGCATGAACGTGCATGTGAAACTTGCTGGGGGATGAATTGTGTGGCCTATAGTTCAATATCCATACCATTCCCACGGAACTGATTCAATGCTTGAGAGTGGGGTGACAGGGTCCTGGGTGCGGTGTGAGTATTATACTTAGTACCAGCTCCAGCCAGGATGGAAAAACAATTATTTCCATCGATGTGTGAAACTGGCTGTATTTTATTCACATGACCTGAAAGGCGGAGAAGTGATCGATGGAGGAGAAAATGGGTTGCTTTGAGAGTATTTCTAGTTCAATTAAACTGCTGAAGAACTATGAAGAAATTAATTACCGCAGTTTCCTGTTTCTCTCTTATCTACTGTTTGCAGACAGTGTGGCGTGGCGGATTGCTACAAAACAAACGAATGCAATTGCAACGTGTAGGTTCCCCTCCTCTACCACCGGCACATAGTGCCCGATGTGTGCAGAGTCTATAGAATGCAGCATCGTAACCTACCAGGACCATTCCACGGGAACCTCCGGACCACCTCTCCCTCCACTCCCAACTACCCCACCCCCAACTTAATAACCGTTCTCACCCTGACGGCGAAAGTCAGCAAGGAAAAAGAGGAACAAGGCGACTAAACACTACTTCTGCCCCCAAGATACCCCGCCACTCGGAAATCTATCTGACCTGCCTGCGTTTCGGGTCCGAGATCCCCGATAAAGATAGCTGGCACCCTGGAACATTAATTCGTTCTCCCACCCAGACGTTGTTTCCGTCAGTTTCTGTTTGCACTTCAGATTTCCAGCAGCTACGGCGATATTCTTTTAAATAGTCAATGACGGGAAACCCCCTGAACGGACATGTTGAGTTGTGAGTGTGTTCAACCGTACAAGTACTTGTCCTCCGCAAGTGCCTGTGACAAAAATATTGCGATGTTTTATCACTCTCTGTCTAAAGAAATCCATTCGGCCCTCAACCCCTCATCTGTGTTCTCTGGTCTCCGCGACTCACACCACCGGAAACATTCTCTCCGCATCCACTCCATCAATTCCTGTCACCGGTCAATACGTTTAATTGAGAGCACCCCTCCTGCTTCTGAACTCTCTGAATACAGGCCCAGAGCCATTGAAATCTCTTCATATGACAAACCATTCAATCTTGGAATAAATTCCGTGATCCTCCTCGGTGCCCTTCGTCAGTTTCAGCACGTGGTTTGACAGATAAGCGGATCAAACCTGCTTACAATGCTACACGCGAGGCCTCACCCGTGCATTGCAAAATTTCAACATCGCTTCTATATTCTAGACCTCTTGGAATAAATGCTAACACTGCATTTACCTTCGTCATCACAGACTGATCCTGCACGTTAACCTTTAGAGAATCCCGCACTAGGAACCCCAAGTCCCTTTGCACCCCAGATGTCTTTGGTATTTTCTCACAGTTCAGAATCTAGTCAATCATTTCAATTCATCTCCCAATGTGCAATTCCCGAAACCGCATTCCATCGGCCATTTTTATCCATTCTCCTTATCTGCCTAAGTCATTTCACACACACAAGATCACCCAAGACAAAGGAGCGGAAGTAGGCCATTCGGCCCATCGAGCCTGTTCCAATACTCCACCGTGAGCTAAACTATTCTCCCGTCTATTTCCAATTTCCGGCTTAGGTTCCCCATATCCCTTGATAGCCTGACTACTTAAATACCTGTCAATCTTCTCCTTAAAAACCCTCAATGATTCGGCCACCGCAGATGTATGTGGCAACGAAAGACATAAATCCACGACCCTCTGGCTAACAAAAAAACAACTCCTCATTTCTTCGCTTCTCTGCTTCATGTCCCTCCACCTGTCCTCAAATTGTCGGCAACTTTGCAACAAAGCCATCAAAGCCTCATTCCAGTCATTGATATATAACGTAAACGGTATCGGTTTCAGCACAGACCCCCGTGGAACACAACTCGTCACCGGCAGCCAGCTAGAAAAGGCTGCCTTTAATCCTACTCTTCGCCTCCTGCCAATCGGCCACGGCTTTGTCCATATCAGAACATTCCGTGTAATCCCATGTCCTCCTGCCAATCGGCCACGGCTTTGTCCATGTTAGAACATTCCGTGTGATCCCATGTCCTCCTGTCAATCGGACACGGTTTTGTCCATGTCAGAACATTCCGTGTAATCCCATGTCCTCCTGTCAATCGGCCACGGCTTTGTCCATGTCAGAACATTCCGTGTAATCCCATGCCCTCCTGTCAATCGGCCACGGCTTTGTCCATGTCAGAACATTCCGTGTAATCCCATGGCCTCCTGCCAATAGGCCACGGTTTTGTCCATGTCAGAACATTCCGTGTGGTCCCATGGCCTCCTGCCAATCGGCCACGGCTTTGTCCATGTCTGAACATTCCGTGTGATCCCATGTCCTCCTGCCAATCGGCCACGGCTTTGTCCATGTCAGAACATTCCGTGTGATCCCATGGCCTCCTGTCAATCGGCCACGGCTTTGTCCATGTCAGAACATTCCGTGTGATCCCATGGCCTCCTGTCAATCGGCCACGGCTTTGTCCATGTCAGAACATTCCGTGTAATCCCATGGCCTCCTGCCAATCGGCCACGGCTTTGTCCATGTCAGAACATTCCGTGTAATCCCATGTCCTCCTGTAAATCGGCCACGGCTTTGTCCATGTCAGAACATTCCGTGTAATCCCATGGCCTCCTGCCAATCGGTCACGGCTTTGTCCATGTCAGAACATTCCGTGTAATCCCATGGCCTCCTGCCAATCGGCCACGGCTTTGTCCATGTCAGAACATTCCGTGTAATCCCATGTCCTCCTGTCAATCGGTCACGGCTTTGTCCATGTCAGAACATTCCGTGTAATCCCATGGCCTCCTGACAATCGGACACGGCTTTGTCCATGTCAGAACATTCCGTGTAATCCCATGGCCTCCTGTCAATCGGTCACGGCTTTGTCCATGTCAGAACATTCCGTGTAATCCCATGGCCTCCTGCCAGTCGGCCACGGCTTTGTCCATGTCAGAACATTCCGTGTGATCCCATGTCCTCCTGCCAATCGGCCACGGCTTTGTCCATGTCAGAACATTCCGTGTAATCCCATGCCCTCCTGCCAATCGGCCACGGCTTTGTCCATGTCAGAACATTCCGTGTAATCCCATGGACTCCTGCCAATCGGCCACGGCTTTGTCCATGTCAGAACATTCCGTGTAATCCCATGTCCTCCTTGCAATCGGCCACGGCTTTGTCCATGTCAGAACATTCCATGTGATCCCATGGCCTCCTGTCAATCGGCCACGGCTTTGCCAATGTCAGAACATTCCGTGTGATCCCATGGCCTCCTGTCAATCGGTCACGGCTTTGTCCATGTCAGAACATTCCATGTGATCCCATGGCCTCCTGTCAATCGGCCACGGCTTTGCCAATGTCAGAACATTCCGTGTGATCCCATGGCCTCCTGTCAATCGGCCACGGCTTTGCCAATGTCAGAACATTCCGTGTGATCCCATGGCCTCCTGCCAATCGGCCACGGCTTTGTCCATGTCAGAACATTCCATGTGATCCCATGGCCTCCTGTCAATCGGCCACGGCTTTGCCAATGTCAGAACATTCCGTGTGATCCCATGGCCTCCTGTCAATCGGCCACGGCTTTGCCAATGTCAGAACATTCCGTGTGATCCCATGGCCTCCTGTCAATCGGCCACGGCTTTGTCCATGTCAGAACATTCCGTGTGATCCCATGGCCTCCTGTCAATCGGCCACGGCTTTGTCCATGTCAGAACATTCCGTGTGATCTCATGCCCTCCTGCCAATCGGTCACGGCTTTGTCCATGTCAGAACATTCCGTGTGATCTCATGCCCTCCTGCCAATCGGTCACGGCTTTGTCCATGTCAGAACATTCCGTGTGATCCCATGGCCTCCTGTCAATCGGCCACGGCTTTGTCCATGTCAGAACATTCCGTGTGATCTCATGCCCTCCTGCCAATCGGTCACGGCTTTGTCCATGTCAGAACATTCCGTGTGATCTCATGCCCTCCTGCCAATCGGTCACGGCTTTGTCCATGTCAGAACATTCCGTGTGATCTCAAACCCTCCTGCCAATCGGTCACGGCTTTGTCCATGTCAGAACATTCCGTGTGATCCCATGGCCTCCTGTCAATCGGCCACGGCTTTGTCCATGTCAGAACATTCCGTGTGATCTCATGCCCTCCTGCCAATCGGTCACGGCTTTGTCCATGTCAGAACATTCCGTGTGATCTCATGCCCTCCTGCCAATCGGTCACGGCTTTGTCCATGTCAGAACATTCCGTGTGATCTCATGCCCTCCTGCCAATCGGTCACGGCTTTGTCCATGTCAGAACATTCCGTGTGATCTCATGCCCTCCTGCCAATCGGTCACGGCTTTGTCCATGTCAGAACATTCCGTGTGATCCCATGGCCTCCTGCCAATCGGCCACGGCTTTGTCCATGTCAGAACATTCCGTGTGATCCCATGGCCTCCTGCCAATCGGCCACGGCTTTGTCCATGTCAGAACATTCCGTGTGATCCCATGGCCTCCTGTCAATCGGCCACGGCTTTGTCCATGTCAGAACATTCCGTGTGATCTCATGCCCTCCTGCCAATCGGTCACGGCTTTGTCCATGTCAGAACATTCCGTGTGATCTCATGCCCTCCTGCCAATCGGTCACGGCTTTGTCCATGTCAGAACATTCCGTGTGATCTCATGCCCTCCTGCCAATCGGTCACGGCTTTGTCCATGTCAGAACATTCCGTGTGATCTCATGCCCTCCTGCCAATCGGTCACGGCTTTGTCCATGTCAGAACATTCCGTGTGATCTCATGCCCTCCTGCCAATCGGCCACGGCTTTGTCCATGTCAGAACATTCCGTGTGATCCCATGGCCTCCTGCCAATCGGCCACGGCTTTGTCCATGTCAGAACATTCCGTGTGATCCCATGGCCTCCTGCCAATCGGCCACGGCTTTGTCCATGTCAGAACATTCCATGTAATCCCATGGCCTCCTGCCAATCGGTCACGGCTTTGTCCATGTCAGAACATTCCGTGTGATCCCATGGCCTCCTGTCAATCGGCCACGGCTTTGTCCATGTCAGAACATTCCGTGTAATCCCATGTCCTCCTGCCAATCGGCCACGGCTTTGTCCATGTCAGAACATTCCGTGTAATCCCATGGCCTCCTGCCAATCGGCCACGGCTTTGTCCATGTCAGAACATTCCGTGTGATCTCATGCCCTCCTGCCAATCGGCCACGGCTTTGTCCATGTCAGAACATTCCGTGTGATCTCATGCCCTCCTGCCAATCGGCCACGGCTTTGTCCATGTCAGAACATTCCGTGTGATCCCATGGCCTCCTGCCAATCGGTCACGGCTTTGTCCATGTCAGAACATTCCGTGTGATCTCATGCCCTCCTGCCAATCGGTCACGGCTTTGTCCATGTCAGAACATTCCGTGTGATCTCATGCCCTCCTGCCAATCGGCCACGGCTTTGTCCATGTCAGAACATTCCGTGTGATCCCATGGCCTCCTGCCAATCGGCCACGGCTTTGTCCATGTCAGAACATTCCGTGTGATCCCATGGCCTCCTGCCAATCGGCCACGGCTTTGTCCATGTCAGAACATTCCATGTAATCCCATGGCCTCCTGCCAATCGGTCACGGCTTTGTCCATGTCAGAACATTCCGTGTGATCCCATGGCCTCCTGTCAATCGGCCACGGCTTTGTCCATGTCAGAACATTCCGTGTAATCCCATGTCCTCCTGCCAATCGGCCACGGCTTTGTCCATGTCAGAACATTCCGTGTAATCCCATGGCCTCCTGCCAATCGGCCACGGCTTTGTCCATGTCAGAACATTCCGTGTAATCCCATGGCCTCCTGCCAATCGGACAGGGCTTTGTCCATGTCAGAACATTCCGTGTAATCCCATGGCCTCCTGCCAATCGGCCACGGCTTTGTCCATGTCAGAACATTCCGTGTAATCCCATGTCCTCCTGCCAATCGGCCACGGCTTTGTCCATGTCAGAACATTCCGTGTAATCCCATGGCCTCCTGTCAATCGGCAACGGCTTTGTCCATGTCAGAACATTCCGTGTAATCCCATGTCCTCCTGTCAATCGGCCACGGCTTTGTCCATGTCAGAACATTCCGTGTGATCCCATGGCCTCCTGCCAATCCGCCACGGTTTTGTCCAGGTCTGAACATTCCGTGTGATCCCATGGCCTCCTGTCAATCGGCCACGGCTTTGCCCATGTCAGAACATTCCGTGTGATCCCATGGCCTCCTGCCAATCGGCCACGGCTTTGTCCATGTGAGAACATTCCGTGTGATCCCATGGCCTCCTGCCAATCGGCCACGGCTTTGTCCATGTCAGAACATTCCGTGTAATCCCATGTCCTCCTGCCAATCGGCCACGGCTTTGTCCATGTCAGAACATTCCGTGTGATCCCATGTCCTCCTGCCAATCGGCCACGGCTTTGTCCATGTCAGAACATTCCGTGTGGTCCCATGGCCTCCTGCCAATCGGCCACGGTTTTGTCCATGTCACAACATTCCGTGTGATCCCATGGCCTCCTGTCAATCGGACACGGCTTTGTCCATGTCAGAACATTCCGTGTAATCCCATGGCCTCCTGTCAATCGGCCACGGCTTTGTCCATGTCAGAACATTCCGTGTAATCCCATGGCCTCCTGTCAATCGGACACGGCTTTGTCCATGTCCGAACATTCCGTGTAATCCCATGTCCTCCTGTCAATCGGTCACGGCTTTTTCCATGTCAGAACATTCCGTGTAATCCCATGTCCTCCTGTCAATCGGCCACGGCTTTGTCCATGTCAGAACATTCCGTGTGATCCCATGTCCTCCTGTCAATCGGCCACGGCTTTGTCCATGTCAGAACATTCCGTGTGATCCCATGGCCTCCTGCCAATCGGCCACGGCTTTGTCCATGTCAGAACATTCCGTGTAATCCCATGTCCTCCTGCCAATCGGCCACAGCTTTGTCCATGTCAGAACATTCCGTGTAATCCCATGTCCTCCTGTCAATCGGCCACGGCTTTGTCCATGTCAGAACATTCCGTGTAATCCCATGTCCTCCTGCCAATCGGCCACGGCTTTGTCCATGTCAGAACATTCCGTGTGATCCCATGTCCTCCTGCCAATCGGCCAGGGCTTTGTCCATGTCAGAACATTCCGTGTAATCCCATGTCCTCCTGTCAATCGGCCAGGGCTTTGTCCATGTCAGAACATTCCGTGTGATCCCATGGCCTCCTGTCAATCGGCCAGGGCTTTGTCCATGTTAGAACATTCCGTGTAATCCCATGGCCTCCTGTCAATCGGCCACGGCTTTGTCCATGTCAGAACATTCCGTGTGATCCCATGTCCTCCTGCCAATCGGTCACGGCTTTGTCCATGTCAGAACATTCCGTGTGATCCCATGTCCTCCGGCCAATCGGCCAGGGCTTTGTCCATGTCAGAACATTCCGTGTGATCCCATGTCCTCCGGCCAATCGGCCACGGCTTTGTCCATGTCAGAACATTCCGTGTAATCCCATGGCCTCCTGCCAATCGGCCACGGTTTTGTCCATGTCAGAACATTCCGTGTAATCCCATAGCCTCCTGCCAATCGGCCACGGTTTTGTCCATGTCAGAACATTCCGTGTGATCCCATGGCCTCCTGCCAATCGGCCACGGCTTTGTCCATATCAGAACATTCCGTGTAATCCCATGTCCTCCGGCCAATCGGCCACGGCTTTGTCCATGTCAGAACATTCCGTTTAATCCCATGGCCTCCTGCCAATCGGCCACGGCTTTGTCCATGTCAGAACATTCCGTGTGATCCCATGTCCTCCGGCCAATCGGCCACGGCTTTGTCCATGTCAGAACATTCCGTGTAATCCCATGGCCTCCTGCCAATCGGCCACGGCTTTGTCCATGTCAGAACATTCCGTGTAATCCCATGTCCTCCTTGCAATCGGCCACGGCTTTGTCCATGTCAGAACATTCCGTGTAATCCCATGGACTCCTGTCAATCGGTCACGGCTTTGTCCATGTCAGAACATTCCGTGTGATCTCATGTCCTCCTGCCAATCGGCCACGGCTTTGTCCATGTCTGAACATTCCGTGTAATCCCATGGCCTCGTAGCTTGTTAAACAGCCGCATGTCTGGCACCTTGTCCAAGACTTTGTGAAAATACAAGTACACAGAATGATTTAACGACCTTACAGGGAAACACTGACGATAGGGAATCTGATGGAAGAACCACATGAGGTGAACGGGTTGGGGGTAAATCGGCATTCTGCAAAAAAAGAAACGATGCCATATTTCTGGCGCACAGGAGAGTTGAAGAGAGGCTGAATCGGAGTCTCTGAAGGATAATAATTCTCCAGGCCAACTCAGGGTTTTAGCAACTTTTTAGAAACTTTAATGCATTTAATATTTAGCCATACAACGGAAAATATTCCCTTCGAGCCATTCAGCAGTCGGCCGCGAGCCCGGTTAACCCCGACACAGCTGCCCGACAATTCGCAATGACCAATCACCCTCCCCGGCGCTGCCCTTTGGACAGTTGGAGGAGAGAGGGTAAACCGCAAAACTCCGCGGACGAACAACACACGTCGCCGGAATTGATCTCCGCGCTCCGCGACGTTAACCGCGCCTGAGTGGAATAGGTTTAAAATACTTCGCCATATAAATCACACAACGCCCATTATAGGATCTGGGACACTGTGTGGAGGTGAGAATTAAGCCGGTATGATACACACGAGTCGACATGTTAAGCAATGTCTCCGCCGGAAGGAGGTGACACGAGGAACAAATCTAATGGAGACAAGGATAATGATTCTAAAGAAACAGTGAGAGACGTTTTGAAGGGCGGCTTCTTCCTCGATTGTCCTGTGTCGATTCCCGTCGCACCCATCGTCTCCTCGTCACCAGTGACGTCATCTGCGGAAACAAGACACAATTCATGTTGGCGACGTAGGCAGCCCTAAGGTGCAGCTGTTGGTGAGGGCAAATTACGAGTGATGTTTACTGAATCTGTGTCAATCACCGCGACAAAGCAACCCCAATTAATATATTTCACATCGCCATGCGCCCAGGAAAATTGCTCCTTTCAACATCAATACAACGCCGTGCTCTGCCGCCTCGCTCCAGTCTTGCATTGTTACTTGTCTCTAAGCTGCTCATCACAGGGCAACATCTGCGTAGGCACAACTATCGTCCCGGGTGACGCAAGGGCTTGATCTCAATGGATAC
Organism: Hemitrygon akajei; assembly: GCF_048418815.1. Taxonomy (NCBI): domain Eukaryota; kingdom Metazoa; phylum Chordata; class Chondrichthyes; order Myliobatiformes; family Dasyatidae; genus Hemitrygon; species Hemitrygon akajei. Next base: position 4,935,750 of record NW_027331938.1, on the reverse strand, counting down.
GTCCCCTTTTCAACGGACGTTCTGCACCGACAGCCCAATGTTCGGCTCACATACCTCCTCACATCACTGTACACCGTGCGGTCTTCCGGAATAAGTCCCTGTCAACGTGAGGAAACCATTATGATTAGACATAATTAACAGCCAAAGCATCGGACGCAGCGATGAATTGAAAGAACATGAAAAGGCACCTACACGTATTTAAGAAATCGGCTCAAAAGGATCAGAGGGACAGTCGGATCATGATGAAAAAAGGATATGAGACACACAGTTGAGATCCTATTAAATATCGCAGGAGGCAGGAGATGTCCATAAGACCATAAGACACGGGAGAATTATGCCATTCTAAAATGCCTAATTTTGTTTACCCTCAGCCCCCGTCACCTGCCTTCACTCCGTAACTCTTCACGCCCTTATTAATTAAGAAACTATCAATCTGCTTCAAATAAACACTTCCATGTATTCAATTCCATTTGTCCTTATTCCAGCTTTTCCGTGTTTCCCCAGTTCTGCTGAGGCAGCTGATTCTATTTTGGTCAGACGTCATAAATAGCTTCAGGATTCCGCCTCTGGCTGCTGGATCGTTCCTGTCCAAACACCCAGTCTGTATCCCTTCCATTCACCTTCCTGCCTCGCATTGCCTCTGCCTGGAGCCTCGCCTCGCATTGCCTCTGCCTGGAGCCTCGCCTCGCATTGCCTCTGCCTGGAGCTTTGCCTCGCCTCGCCTCGCATTGCCTCTGCCTGGAGCCTTGCCTCGCCTCGCATTGCCTCTGCCTGGAGCCTCGCCTCGCATTGCCTCTGCCTGGAGCTTTGCCTCGCCTCGCCTCGCATTGCCTCTGCCTGGAGCCTTGCCTCGCCTCGCATTGCCTCTGCCTGGAGCCTCGCCTCGCATTGCCTCTGCCTGGAGACTTGCCTCGCCTCGCATTGCCTCTGCCTGGAGCTTTGCCTGACCTCGCATTGCCTCTGCCTGGAGCCTTGCCTCGCCTCACATTGCCTCTGCCTGGAGCCTTGCCTCGCCTCACATTGCCTCTGCCTGGAGCCTTGCTTCGCCCTGTCTCTGCCTGGAGCCTCGCCTCGCCTCGCCCTGCCTCTGCCTGGAGCCTCGCCTCGCCTCGCCTCGCATTGCCTCTGCCTGGAGCCTCGCCTCGCCTCGCATTACCTCTGCCTGGAGCCTCGCCTCGCCCTGTCTCTGCCTGGAGCCTCGCCTCGCCTCGCCTCGCATTGCCTCTGCCTGGAGCCTTGCCTCGCCCTGTCTCTGCCTGGAGCCTCGCCTCGCCTCGCATTGCCTCTGCCTGGAGCCTTGCCTCGCCTCGCATCGCCTCTGCCTGGAGCCTCGCCTCGCATCGCCTCTGCCTGGAGCCTCGCCTCGCCTCACATTGCCTCTGCCTGGAGCCTTGCCTCGCCTCGCATCGCCTCTGCCTGGAGACTTGCCTCGCCTCGCATCGCCTCTGCCTGGAGCCTCGCCTCGCCTCGCATTGCCTCTGCCTGGAGCCTCGCCTCGCCCTGTCTCTGCCTGGAGTCTCGCCTCGCCTCGCCTCTGGCTGGAGCTTGGCCTCGCCTCGCCTCGCATTGCCTCTGCCTGGAGCCTTGCTTCGCCTCGCCCTGTCTCTGCCTGGAGCCTCGCCTCGCCTCGCATTGCCTCTGCCTGGAGCCTTGCCTTGCCTCGCATTGCCTCTGCCTGGAGACTTGCCTCACCTCGCCCTGTCTCTGCCTGGAGCCTCGCCTCGCCTCGCATCGCCTCTGCCTGGAGCCTTGCCTCGCCCTGTCTCTGCGTGGAGCCTCGCCTCGCCTCGCATTGCCTCTGCCTGGAGCCTTGCTTCGCCTCACATTGCCTCTGCCTGGAGCCTTGCTTCGCCTCGCCTTGCCTCTGCCTGAAGTTTTGCCTCGCCCCGCCTCTGGCTGGAGCCTTGCCTCGCCCTGTTTCGAACTGTCTGTCTGTGTCCACGCTTTCGCTAGGTAAGTCCAGCCGTTTTGCCGCTATCTAGCGTTGTGAACTGTTTCGTCGTGTTCAGCGTTCTGTGTTATGAGTCCTGGCTCTACGTCCTGTACCCATGGAGGGGTCCCGGCTCTGTGTTCTGCGTTCCTGTCTCTCCCTGGACTAAGGCTCTGGGTTCTCGTCATGTCCATGTGCCTCGCCCAACCCAGGAGTACCTTGCCCAGCCCAGTGCTGGGATTCCCTCGTCCTGTGCTGGGGTTCCCTTGTCCCGTCCAGGAGTCTCACGTCCCGTCCTGTGCCTCTCCTCCTCCTGTGCTGGGGTTCCCTTGTCCCGTCCAGGAGTCTCACGTCCAGTCCTGTGCCTCTCCTCGTCCTGTAGCCACGTCTTGTCCTCGCCGTGTTCTGGAGTCCGAGCCCGAGTCAAGACCCAGGTTCTGGGTCCTTGTCCAGTCTCTGGCTCGGAGTCCAAGCCCAGCCTCCCAGTTCCCAGTTCCATGTCCTGATTCCGCTATTCTCGTCAAGTCCCAGCCCAGGCCCGGAATCCTTGTCTCGTCCAGGACCTGTGCCATGTCCAGCGTCCTTTCTTACCCACTCCCCTTGCTTCCTTCTCAAGCCTAGTCCTGTTTCTAGTAGTTCAGTGTCTGTATCTGGCTTTTGGGTCCGCTCCCAAACGCTCCCCCCCCCCCCAATGACACCGGATCTGTCCAACTCCGTCGGAAAATCTGAGTAAGCAGCCCCGACGGACTCTATTTTGTCGATTCGTCATGTAATTTACTCCAGGAATTCCGACAGGCTTACAAGGCAGGATTTTCTGTGAAGCAAACATCCCGTGCATAACCCTTTCAGTGATAGTGCAACCTATAAGCTATCCGGCCCATAATCTCCTGTCATTTACTTTCCTTCCTTAAAAGAGAATTGCAACTTTACGGCGCCCCCAAACAATTCCATAATAATGTGAACACAAAGTGCTCTGCAGATGCTGTGGTCAAATCAAGACGTACAAAATAAAAGCTGGATGAACTCAGCAGGTCGGGCAGCATCCGTTGAAAGAAACAGTCAGTACGAAGGGTTTTGACCCGAAACATTGACTGCTTCTTACAACGGATGCTGCCCGACCGGCTGAGCTCATCCAGCTTTTTTGTACGTCCGTAATAATGTGAAGCTTGGGGTATGATTGCTAATTCCTCTGCTCCCTCTGCAGCGGCCTATTTCAGAGCCCCGCGGTGTAGTTAATATCGTACCTTTAGTTCAGTTGCTTCTCTCCCTTCATCCCTTGCAGCTTCATTATAGTGAATGTGATCGCTCCCGTGTCCTGACACTGCCAGACTGATGGTTACTTCGAGCACTTAACAACTAATATGTTCATCCGCCATTTCATTGCCCCTCCCCCAAAAAACCTTTCGTGCCACTATGACGTCATTTCCGCTATCGAATGTCTCACTTCAGCTTCTGTTTCTGTCGGGATGAAATGGAATCAATTACTTTAAAGAGGGATTGACATAAAGATTCCCCTCACCATGTAAGTGGAGCTTCCACCCTGCCCATCGTTACCTGCGCCCTGCAAAGAGAAAACCACGTTTCATTTTTCTTTAAAAATTGTGACGTTTAACCAACTGCACAACAATTGTATTAGGACTCTGCTCAGAGAAGCAGGGTTTAAGCTCATTTGGCAGGCGGATGGGAACCGGAGTGATAGGGCTGAGGAAGGGAAAAACAGGAATAAATCAAATATAGCGTACAACAGATTATAGAAAGAACAAGCAGGGTATAAAGCTTAATGAAAGCCAGTGACATGAGTTACAGGGACGTGGTGCAGCTGAAACAGAAAGCAACAAATACCGGAGTGAGAGTGCTGGATTTGCATGCACGCAGCATAAGGACTGAAATGGGTGATCCTGCAATTCCGCTACAGATTGGCAGGTATGACGTTGTGGCCATCTCATAAACTTGGCTAAAGGATGGCTGTCACAGAGAGCTGAACGTCCAGGGATATACGGTACATCGGAAAGATAGATCAGTTGGCAGAGAGGGCGGTGTGGCTCTGGATAAGAAATAATATTAAATCATTGGAAAGAGATGATTTAGGATTGCGAGGTGTAGAGTCTCCATGGGTTGAGTTAAGAAATGGCAACGTTAAAAGGGCCGTAATGACAGTTGTATACAGGCCTCCAAACAGCAGCAGGGATGTAGATTACAAATTACAGCGGGAGATAGAAAAGGCTTATCAGAAAGGCAATGTCATGATAATCACTGGGGAATTTAACATGAAAGTGGATTGGGAAAGCCAGGCCAGTACTGAACCACAAGAGAGAGAATTTGTAGAATGTCTGAGGGATGGCTTTTTACAACAGCTTGTTGTTGAGCCCACTAGGGGATCGGCTGTGCTGGACTGGGTGTTGTACCATGACCCGCAAATGATAAGAGAGCTTAAGGTTAAGGAAACCTTAGTGAACAGTGAACACGGTTTGATCGAGATCACATTGAAATTTGAGAAGGGAAAAATAAAGTTTAATGTGTTTGACATTTCAGCGGAATAAAGGAAATTAAAATGACTGGAGAGGGCAACTGGCCGAAAATGACCGGAGAGGGCAACTGGCCGAAAATGGCAGGAGAGGGCAACTGGCCGAAAATGGCAGGAGAGGGCAACTGGCCGAAAGTGACTGGAGAGGGCAACTGGCCGAAAATGGCAGGAGAGGGCAACTGGTCGAAAGTGACTGGAGAGGGCAACTGGCCGAAAATGGCAGGAGAGGGCAACTGGCCGAAAATGACCGGAGAGGGCAACTGGCCGAAAATGACCGGAGAGAGCAACTGGCCGAAAGTGACCGGAGAGGGACATTTGCAGGAAGGACAGCAGAGCAGCAAGGCTGGAGTTCCCGCGGAAAATGAGGGACATATTCCAAGGAAGAGGACCGACACAAAATGAAGCTGGAGATATTGTAATAAGAGATGCAGAGATGGCAGAGGAACTGAATCCGGATTGTGCATCAGTCTTCACAGTGGAAGACGACTGCGGTATGCCCGCCATTCCAGAGTGTCAGGGAAGTGAAGATTGTGCAGTGAAAATAACGACTGAGAAGGTGCTCCGGAAGCTTAATGCCCTAAGGGTGGATAAATCGGGTTCTGAAGGAAGTAGCTGGAGAGATTGCGGAGGCGCTAACGATGATCTTTTAAGAATCGACAGATTCTGGCATTGTACCAGATGACTGGGAAATTACAAATGTTACTTCGCGATTTAAGAAGGGTGGGAGGCAGCAGAAAGGAAACTATAGACCTGATAGCTTGACATCAGCGGTTGGGAAGTAGTTGGAATCGATTTTTAAGGATGAGATTACGGAGTACCTGGAGGCACATGACAAGGTATGTCAAAGCCAGCATGGTTTCCTGAAAGGAAAATCCTGCCTGACAAACTCACTGCAATTCCTTGAGGAAATTACAATCAGGGTAGACAAAGGACATGTAGTAGACGTGGTGTACTTGGATTTTCAGAAGGCCTTTGACAAGATGCCGCACATGAGGCTGTTGAGCAAGATAAGAGTCCATGGAATAACAGAGAAGCTACTTCCGTTATCGTCGGAATGACCATAACAAGTGACTTGTCTTGAAGATAAGAGCCCATGGATTTACAGGGGAGTTACCAGCATGGGTGGAGTATTGGCTGGTCGGCACAAAACAGAGAGTGGGAATGAAAGGATCCTATTCTGGCTGACTGCCGGTGACCAGTGGAGTTTCACAGGAGTCGGTGTTGGGACCGTTACTTTTTACGATGTATGTCAATACTTTCAACTTCGGTATTAATGAATTTGCGGCTAAATTTGCCGATGATACAAAGATAGGTGGAGCAGCGGATAGTGTTGAGGAAACAGAGAGTCTGCAGAGAGACAGGGATAGTTTAGGGGAATGGGCAAAGAAGTGGCAAATGAAATACAATGTTGGAAAGTGTATGGTCATGCACTTTGGTGAAATAAATAAATAAACGGGTAGACTATTAATTAGATGTTGAGAGAATTCAAAATGCAGAGATGCATAGGGACTTGGGAGTCTTTGTACAAGATACACTAAAGGTTAACCTCCACGTTGAGCTGGCTGTGAAGAAGGCGAATGCAATGTTGGCATTCATTTCTAGACGTATAGAATATAACAGCAGGGATGTGATGTTGAGGTTCTATGAGGCACTTGTGAGAATACGCTTGGAGTATTGTGTGAAGTTTGGGGCTCCTTATGTAAGAAATGATATATTGACATTGGAGAGGGTTCAGAGAAGATTGACGAGAATGATTGTAGGAATGAAAGGGTTACCGTCTGAGGAACGTCTGGCAGCTCTTGGGCTGTATTCCCTGGAGTTCAGGAGAATGGGGAGTTAGCGGAGTTGGTGATCTCATAGAAACATTCCAAATATTAAAAGGCCTGAACCGATTAGATATGGCAAAGTTATTTCCCATGGTAGCAGATTCCAGGACAAGAGGGCACGACTTCAGCATTGAAGGGCGTCCATTTAGAACTGAGATACGGAGAAATTGCTTCAGTCAGATGGTGGTAAATCTATGGAATTTGTTACCATGAGCGGTTGTGGAGGCGAAGTCATTTAGGTGTATTTAAGGCAGAGATGACTTAGTTCTTGATTAGCCAGGGCATCAGCGTGTGTGTGAAATCAGGGGACTGGGGATGACTGGATGAAATGGATCCGCCGATGATTGAATGGCGGGGCACACTCGATGGGCCGAATGGCCCACTTCTGTTCCTATACCCTGTCGTCCTATGGTCTTATATAAACAGCGAAGGTATCAATTTTCACCTTTATTGCTGCTTGGAGTTAAATTGCACCGTTCGACGCGCTGCTTTTTTTTTGATGCAGTGAGAGAGCAATATATTCACTTCTCTGACATCAGGAACACTTCTGTGCGGCATTAAACCATTCGTCACTGTTCAGTGATACAGTGGCGTGACTGATGTTACTGGACGAGTAACTCGCCGTCAGAACCATTCCTCTTGAAAGAATTTTCTGGATCAGAACGTCCACGTGGCGGCCTGGGGGAATGGACTGGTGCTTATTGTAAACTGCTGTTTCCCGTCATGCTCGCATAGATCACAGCTGATCACAGACGGACATGTGCAAACTGGACCAGAACTTCCCCCCGTGTGTGAGTGTGCAATCTCCCGCGTTACTCGCATTGATCCGACATTTGAAAAAGTTCCATCATGAAATATATTCCAGTCAGAGTACGATAGGTTTTTGCACAGTACACGCATTATGGATTCTGAGTAACTCGATTGAAGGAATTCTGCAGGAGCTGGAAATCCAGGTAGACACAGACAGACCGCCGGGGGAACTCAGCATTTCACACAGCGTCAATGGAAATTGATGAACAGCTGACGTTCTGGACGCGTCACCTCCTCTGTACAGGAAAGGAAGCGGAAAGTCGGCCGGATAAGAAGGTAGGGGAGAGGAAGGAAGAGTATCTGGAAGGTGATAGGTAAGGACTGGAGAGTGGATACGAAGGAGCTCCAATCGCAGAGGGGGATGCGCCATGGGTGAAAGTGAAGTAGGTTGAGTGCCACTGGGAGCTGATAGGCAGGTGAGGAGAAGAGATCAGACGCAAGTGATCGGAGGGAGGAGAACAAAGAATACCGGTGGTGTGAGGGTGATTTCCATGACGTCATGTTTGGGCTTTCCTTGAGGAATGTGAGGTCTTGCTCAGCGGGTAAATGGAAATGAGAACCATGATCTTATGAACAGAAACATAGAAACATAGAAAACCTACAGCACAATACAGGTCCTTCGACCCACAACGTTGTGCCGAGCCTGTCCCTACTTAAGAAACTACTAGGTTTACCTATAGCTTTCTATTTATCTCAGCTCCAAGTACCTATCCTAAAGTCCCTTAAAAGACCCTATCCTATCCGCCCCCACTACCGTCGCCGGCAGCCTGTTCCACACACACACCACTCTGTGAGTAAAAATACTTACCCCTCACATCTTCTCTGTACCTACTCCCCAGCACCTTAAACCTCTGTTTTCTTGTGGCAACCATTTCACCCATCGGAAAAAACCTCTGACTATCCACACGATCAGTGCCTATCATCTTGTACACCTTTATCAGGTCACCTCTCATCCTACTTTCCTCCAAGGAGAATAGGCCGATTTCACTCAACCTATTCTCATAAGGCATGCTCCCCAATCCAGGCAACATCCTTGTAAATCTCCTCTGCACCCTTCCTATGGCTTCCACATCCTTCCTATAGTGAGGCGACCAGAACTGAGCACAGTACTCCAAGTGGGTCTGACCAGGGTCCTAAATCGATGCAACATTACGTCTTAGCTCCTAAACTCAATCCCACGATTGATGAAGGCCAATACACCGTACGCCTTCTTAACCACAGAGGCAATCTGCGCAGCTGCTTTGAGCGTCCTGTGGACTCGGACCCCAAGATCCCTCTGATACTCCACACTGCCAAGAGACCTACCATAAATACTATATTCTGCCATATAAGATTATTAAGGGATTGGACACATTGGAGGCAGGAAGCATGTTCCCGATTATGGGTGAGTCCAGAACTAGAGGCCACAGATTAAGAATAAGGGGTAGGCCATTTAGAACTGAGATGCTGAAAAACTTTTTCACCCAGAGAGCAGCGGATATGTGGAATGCTCTGCCCCAGAAGGCAGTGGAGGCCAAGTCTCTGGATGCATTAAAGAGAGAGTAAAATAGAGCTCTTATAGATAGCGGGGTCAAGGGATATGGGGAGACGGCAGGAACGGGGAACTGATTGTGTATGATCTGCCATGATCACAGTGAATGGCGGTGCTGGCTAGAAGGGCCGAATGGCCTACTCCTGCACCTGCTGTTTATTGTCTATTGTCTAATGCCATCATATTTTACCTACTAAAATGAATCACTTCACACTTATCTGGGTTGAACTCCATCTGCCACTTCTCCGTCCAGATTAAATGACTAATCATAGTCACAGGGCCCGATGGGCCCCACCGGCCGCGTTACCTATGTTATTTTCTTCCCTTTGCAAAACAATGAGTGAGATCATTGATGTGACAGAAACATCCAACCTGTTCATTCCTTGGGAGATTTTCATCGGGTTGCGATGTGCTCACGGTGTTTGCATCCAAGGTGCCTGTGAGACCAAAACAGACATGTCACAACGGTGAAGAGCATCGGGGGCCGTCGTTAAACACAAAGGGCGCCAAACCGACCCGAAAATGAAAAGGCCGGCGAGAACAGGAGCTGCATTCCCACCAGTCGCCAGAACCGGGTGACCCCTTGCAGAGAGGGCGAGTAACTGAGGGCCGATATCGACCAATATGAAGGGAAATTAAGTTGCATGAACTACCATCCCATCTCTACGCTGATATTGTAATATTGAGTTGAGAATTTCGACTTATTTAACTGGAATACTCAACAACTCAAGCAACATTATCCGTGACCATTAGCTGAAATATGTGGGGGGAAAAAAGCGGCTTATGTGGACCGGAAACTCACATATTTGAATCACATGTTAGATAGATAGACAGATACTTTATTCATCCCCATGGGGAAATTCAACCTTTTTTCCAATGTCCCATTCCAATCTCCCAATTTCCACAGGCTCAGTAAAACGGAGTTCACTCACTCGTTCTTCCTGAATCGATGTTCACGATATATGTGGATCGTAATGGTTCTTTCAGCCTGCACATTTAGGAACAAAGGTCACAACGTGATTTTCTCGGGGAGTGAATTTATTACACGGGCACGCAGATTGAGGACTGCTCCTACAATAATTCAACTGGATACTCTCTCGTCATTCCTTGATAGCCTTCGATTATCGGACACCCTGCTCCAGCCTAACTCAATCTGAACCAGAGTTTCCATCAGCGGCTAAGTAAGGAATGCTTTATTTTGTCGCAGGCAACTTTAACCAGACAGACAGACAGACAGACAGACATACAGACAGACAGACAGACAGACAGACAGACAGACAGACATACAGACAGACAGACATACTTTATTGATCCCGAGGGAAACTGGGTTTCGTTACAGTCGCACTAACCAAGAATACTGTAGAAATATAGCAATATAAAACCATAAATAATTAAATAATAGTAAGTTAATCATGCCAAGTAGAAATAAGTCCAGGACCAGCCTATTGGCTCGGTGTGTCTGACACTCCGAGGGAGGAGTTGTAAAGTTTGATGGCCACAGGCAGGAATGACTTCCTATGACGCTCAGTGTTGCATCTCGATGGACTGAGTCTCTGGCTGAATGTACTCCTGTGCCTAACCAGTACATTATGGAGTGGGTGGGAGACATTGTCCAAGATGGCATGCAACTTGGACAGCATCCTCTTTTCAGACGCCACCGTCAGAGAGTCCAGTTCCACCCCCACAACATCACTGGCCTTACGAATGAGTTTGTTGATTCTGTTGGTGTCTGCTACCCTCAGCCTGCTGCCCCAGCACACAACAGCAAACGTGATAGCACTGGCCACCACAGACTCATAGAACATCCTCAGCATCGTCCAGCAGATGTTAAAGGACCTCAGTCTCCTCAGGAAGTAGAGACGGCTCTGAACCTTCTTGTAGACAGCCTCAGTGTTCTTTGACCTGTCCAGTTTATTGTCAATTCGTATCCCCAGGTATTTGTAATCCTCCACCATGTCCACACTGACCCCTTGGATGGAAACAGTGGTTACCTGAGGTTCTTTAAGGTAGGAGAGCAAATTCGACATCTCATAATGTTTATGCGTTTCAGTTTTAACTTCACTCAGCATTCCTTCCAGAAACCACCCGACTCCGGAACGCACAGTCTATGCCTAAACACCCTCTACGTTCTGACAAAAAAAAACGGATATCTGCAGATGCTGGTAATCCGAGCAACACACTCAAAATGCCTGGAGGAACTCCTGAGTCCTGGCAGCATCAACTGAAAAGAGTTATAGTCTGCGGTTCGAGCCGAAATCTTTCGGCAGGACTGGAGAAAAAAGAAAGGCAGGAGTAGAATTGAAATGTAGGAGGAGGGGAGAGGGAAACGCCAGGCGGCAGGTGAAACTAGGAGGGGGAGGGATGAAGCAAAGAGCTCGAATTTGATTGGTGAAAGAGGCAGAAGGGCATGGAAGAAAGAGAAGTGGGGAGTGGTATAGGACCAGAGAGAGACGATGGGCGGGAAAGGAGACAGCAGGAGAGAGGGAAAAGGGATGGGAAGTGGTGGTCGGAGGCGGGGGTAGACGTGGAAGGCAGCGTTCCCGGTAGTTGCAGAAATCGATGTTCATGCCATGATATAGGATAGAAGCAGGCCATTCGGCCCATCGAGTCTGCTCCGCCATTCAATCATGACCGATCCAATTCATCCAGTCAACCCAACTCCCCTGCTTTCTCCACATGTCACATACCGTGACCAGACATGAAAAATAAACTTTCAACACGGTCCTGTGTTCTGCTCATACTATACATAGATAGATAGATAGATAGATAGATAGATAGATAGATAGATAGATACTTTATTCATCCCCATGGGGAAATTCAACATTTTTTTCCAATGTCCCATACACTTGTTGTAGCAAAAACTAATTACATACAATACTTAACTCAGTAATAATATGAAATGCATCTAAATCACTAACTCAAAAAGCATTAATAATAGCTTTAAAAAAAGTTCTTAAGTCCTGGCAGTTGAATTGTAAAGCCTAATGGCATTGGGGAGTATTGACCTCTTCATCCTGTCTGAGGAGCATTGCATCGATAGTAACCTGTCGCTGAAACTGCTTCTCTGTCTCTGGATGTGCTATGTAGAGGATGTTCAGGGTTTTCCATAATTGACCGTAGCCTACTCAGCGCCCTTCGCTCAGCTACCGATGTTAAACTCTCCAGTACTTTGCCCACGACAGAGCCCGCCTTCCTTACCAGCTTATTAAGACGTGAGGCGTCCCTCTTCTTAATGCTTCCTCCCCAACACGCCACCACAAAGAAGAGGGCGCTCTCAACAACTGACCTATAGAACATCTTCAGCATCTCACTACAGACATTGAATGACGCCAACCTTCTAAGGAAGTACAGTCGACTCTGTGCCTTCCTGCACAAGGCATCTGTGTTGGCAGTCCAGTCTAGCTTCTCGTCTAACTGTACTTCATGCTCTTCCTTACTCCAGTAATTACTGCCTCTATAATATATATCCGAAATGCTTGTGTTTATTAAGCACTTCGTCACCCTGCATTCCCACTTCCAGTGATTATGCACAGATGGGCTGCTTTTCCCGAGATCCTGCATCCCTGTACAACACTGTCCGTTTTAGAAACATAGAAACATAGAAAGTAGGTGCAGGAGAAGGCCATTCGTCCCTCCGAGCCTGCACCGCCATTCAGTATGATCATGGCTGATCATCCAACTCAGAACCCTGTACCTGCTTTCTCTCCATGCCCCCTGATCCCTTTAGCCACAAGGGCCATATCTAACTTCCTCTTAAATATAGCCAATGAACTGTCCTCAACTGTTTCCTGTGGCAGAGAATTCCACAGATCTGTGTGAAGAGGTTTTTCCTCATCTCGGTCCTAAAAGGCTTCCCCTTTATCCTTAAACTGTGACGCCTCGTTCTCAATACCTTTCAACCTCGCTTCTTCCCACCGAAAGATATTCACTCCAGATTTCCCCACATCTAACTCCGGCCAGCAGGAGTCCGTACCTTCTATTTCAAATGTTCTTACTGTCCATTACGCTCCTATTGGCTCTTCAGGGCAGGCAGTCCGAAATGCAGAAATTACGTCCTGCATCTGCGTCTGGGCAATGAAATGTCGTCAATAAACGCAATGCCTCCAACGCAGGCCCCAGACAACGTCAATCTTTCTAGCATGCTACTTTTCTAACATGCCACCTTTCTAATGTTACGTACCCCGTAACTGGCTGTCTAACCAGCAGAGAAAGAAGAATTCGTTGGAGTCTGGTGCTACTATACTAAAGGTGTTTATTAATAAAAATAAGCAAAACCATATCAATAATGCAAATATACATATAAAACCAGTTAGCAGTAATAAACCTAAAAGTGCAGGAATGATAATAATCAATAATAAACAAGCTCTATCAATGTCTAGGGGTAAATAAATTGTCATAGAAAAGTATAAAGTTCAGTTCAGTTCATGAGTGCTGATGCAGTTATGGTTGTTGTATTGTAATCGTTGGAGAGAGAGGAGAGCGAGAGAGAGAGAGAGAGAGAGAGAGAGAGAGAGAGAGAGAGAGAGAGAGAGAGAGAGAAGAGAGAGAGAGAGAGAGAGAGAGAGAGAGAGAGAGAGAGAGAGAGAGAGAGAGAGAGAGAGAGAGCGAGAGAGAGAGAGAGAGAGAGAGAGAGAGAGAGAGAGAGAGAGAGAGAGAGAGAGAGAGAGAGAGAGGGGTAACAGCTACAGTCAGGCAAACCTTCCTTTGCTTTCTTAATCCGTCGTATCGGTGTGGTCATTCAGTTATGACCCTCTCCGTCCTTCAGCTAGACCGTTCTTCTGTGGTGGACTCGTCACTCTGGCATGAGTGGACACACACACAAGTCCCCACCGGCCCTGCTTTACACTGATAGCCTTACTGACCGACCTCCTGGTTCGGTCTTCGAAGCCCCCACCTTTCTTGTGGGTTCCAACACTCAATCAGTGTCCACTGGCGTGTATGGAGGGTGTCTCTCCAGATCTGTCTTTTTATCCCTACTAACGGGGACTCAGCTATCCATCACTCCTGAATGACTGTGTCCATCAAATAAAGCCACTCCTTCAGTCCGCTGAGGAATGTTTATGAGCAACATAGTAGATAAATAACCCTTGCGGAAGTCATAATACAGTAATATCAACAGTCTCTCTCGCCCTCTTATCTGTAGCAAATGATCTTGCCTGGGCTTTATCTCTCTCTCATGGTCAGCATAGCAACAGTAATAGTTCGTGTTTCTCAGGGGGGGGGGGAATGGTTAACTCTGTACCCCATTGTCCATCAGGTCTGTTCTTCATTCATAACACTAACATACCACCTTACAGGCACCTTGTAACTTTGTCACATGGTGGGAGCAGAATCATCTGCAGTTTAATGTGAAAAAGACACAGGAGCTGGTGGTGGACCTGAGGAGGTCTAAGGCACCGGTGACCCCTGTTTCCATCCAAGGGGTCAGTGTGGACATGGTGGAGGATTACAAATACCTGGGGATACGAATGGACAATAAACTGGACTGGTCAAAGAACACTGAGGCTGTCTACAAGAAGGGTCAGAGCCATCTCTATTTCCTGAGGAGACTGAGGTCCTTTAACGTCTGCCGGACGATGCTGAGGATGTTCTACAAGACTGTGGTGGCCAGTGCTATCATGTCTGCTGTTGTGTGCTGGGGCAGCAGGCTGAGGGTAGCAGACACCAACAGAATCAACAAACTCATTCGTAAGGCCAGTGATGTTGTGGGGGTGGAACTGGACTCTCTGACGGTGGTGTCTGAAAAGAGGATGCTGTCCAAGTTGCATGCCATCTTGGACAATGACTCCCATCCACTCCATAATGTACTGGTTAGGCACAGGAGTACATTCAGCCAGAGACTCACCCACCGAGATGTAACACTGAGCATCATAGGAAGTCATTCTTACCTGTGACCATCAAACTTCACAACTCCTCCATCGGAGTGTCAGACACCCTGAGCAAATAGGCTGGTCCTGGACTTATTTCAACTTGGCATGATTAATTTATTATGATTTAACTATTTATGGTTTTATATTGCTATATTTCTTCACTATTCTTGGTTGGTGCTGCTGTAACGAAACCTAATTTCCCTCGGGGTCAATAAAGTATGTCTGTCTGTCTGTCTGTCTGTCTGCCTTTCGGCATTCCCAGCCCGGAAACATCATTTAATGTTCTGCCTTGTGAGTCTCTGACCTTAGAGCATCAAATTCTCTACTCTTCCTTCCGGTAACCGCTCTCCTGTTTCTTCACTTCCCCCGTCAGCCACCTCTTTCTGTACTCCCAGCATCGGGATAAGCATTTACCCCACAGATCTGTCCACCTGATTAACCATCTTTTCTCTCTCCCTTTGTGCCAATGTCCCCTCCTGTCAGATCCCCACATAATCACTCTATGACCTGCATATCTCCTCCCTCACATTTGGATACTAATATCTTGCTCGAGCCGTTCCCCCAACACCTTTACGCCCACCCCCACCCTTCTGTTCACTCCATAGAATCGATCCCCTCCCATAAGGCCGGCTGTTCATTTTCCTGAACCGCCTCTTTCCTTCAGTTCCGGCTTGTTTAACTTGCTTCCTTCACCTGTTTTATCGCAAATTCGCGCGAAAGCCCCCAGCGTCCCCTTTCTGCCACATGTTCCTTGCCCAGACCCCTGCACTATCAATACATGCCGATTTTCAGGATTCTATTTTAAAAGTCGCTTCTGACAAAATAATTTTGCAATAATTTGATGTAAAACCAGATTCGGAGAGGAAAAGCATTTACCGGCCAGTTATAATCAGGATCAACCAAACGATGACTGCGCCGATCAGGGTCACGCCAGGTACACCAAGCACAACGGCAAAGATTGCAGTATAGCTGGCGGTAGACTCTGCAGACTCTGGATATGGTCCTAAAACGCAAAACAAAATGAATGTTACGTTGCGAAAGCACTTTTTTTTTGAGTAGATCATAGGTTCGATTTGCAATATTACTGGTTAGTCTTGGAATCGTAGTTTGTGCCCCAGACATTTCACATTTTAATGCTTCTCCACGCTCTCAAATGCTCTGCTCGCCGCAATTAAGTTGTGGAGAACGTACAGAGATCAAGTGGATGGCCATCAAACATTACAACTCCTCCCTCGGAGTGTCAGACACCCTGAGCCAATAGGCTGGTCCTGGACTTATTTCCACTTGGCATGATTAACTTGTTATTATTTAATTATTTATGGTTTTTATTTTGCTATATTTATCCACTATTCTTGCTTGGTGCGGCTGTAACGAAACCCAATTTCCCTCGGGGTCAATAAAGTATGTCTGTCTGTCTGCCTGCCTGCAGTCCATAAAAACAACACTGTGTTCTATACACGACTTAAATTAATTTGACGACCATTTACTTCCGGGCAGCACTGAACACGAGAGATAACGAGATATCGATTTTTTAAATTATTTTTATTATTATTTTTTATCACCGGGCATTCTGCCCGTCCATGTTTTAAACTTCCATCCACCGGAGGCGTTACTTCACCACTTGCATCATATTCTTGTGCCGTCAACTGAAACCATTTCTTTCGCCAGAGGAAACCCTGCGATTCAGTTTCAGACCTTCCCCCCTTTTTCAGTTAACTTAGCAGTTCAGAAAATTAGGCAGCACTCCTCATCGCTGCCCAGACCTTGATTCATGCTTGCAGAGTTTCCAACAGGGAAACACGGAAATACATTGGACCAGCAAGGGCCCGTCACGCACACCACTTGTTGGGCAGTAACTGCCGTTCGAGTTGACTGTGATGAGAGTTTTGAATCCACGGTCGGATAAGTACTCCTGTAATATGATGGCAGAATATAGTATTAATGGTAAGGCTCTTGGCAGTGTGGGGGATCAGAGGGAACTTGGGGTCCGAGTTCCTAGGACGCTCAAAGCAGCTGCGCAAGTTGACTCTGTGGTTAAGAAGGCTCTTTGTTTAAGAAGGCGTACAGTGCATTGCCCTTCATCAATCGTGGAATTGAGTTTAGGAGCCGAGAGGAAATTTTGCAGCGATATAAGACCCTGGTCAGACCCACCTGAAGTACTGTGCTCAGTTCTGGTCGCCTCACTATAGGAATGATGAGGAAGTCGTAATAGTCAGGGGTACTTAAGTTACAGAGAAAGGTTGAACAAGTTAGGTCTCTATTCATTGGAGCGTAGAAGGTTGAGGGGGGATTTGATCGAGGTATTTAAAATGTTGAGAGGGATAGATAGAGTTGATGTGAATAGGCTGTTTCCATTGAGAGTAGGGGAGATTCAAACGAGAGGACATGATTTGAGAGTTAGGGGGCAAAAGTTTAAGGGAAACACGAGGGGGTATTTCTTTACTCAGAGAGTGATAGCTGTGTGGAGTGAGCTTCCTGTAGAAGTAGTAGAGGCCAGTTCAGTTGTGTCATTTAAGGTAAAATTGGATAGGTATATGGACAGGAAAGGAGTGGAGGGTTATGGGCTGAGTGCGGGTAGGTGGGACTAGGTGAGATTAAGAGTTCGTTACGGACTAGGAGGGCCGGAATGGCCTGTTTCCGTGCTGTGATTGTTATATGGTTATATATGGTTATATGAGTGCAGAGGAGATTTACAAGGATGTTGCCTGGATGGTGGAGCACGCCTTATGAGAATAGGTTGAGTGAACTCGGCTTTTTCTCCTTCCAGTGACGGAGGATGAGAGGTGAACTGATAAAGCTGTATACGATGATGAGAGGCATTGATCGTGTAGATAGTCAGAGACTTTTTTCCCCAGGGGTTGCCACAAGAGGACAAAGGTTTGGTGACCGACCCATGGAGGTCAGTCACCAGTAGCGTGCTTCAGGGATCTGTTCTGGGATCCTTACCCTTCCTGGTTTTTGTAAATGACCTAAATGAGGAAATGGAGGAATGTGTTAGTACGTTTGCTGATGACACAAAGGTTGAAGGTGTTGTGGATAGTATGGAGGGCTGTCAGAGGTTACAACGGATGCACAACTGGGCTGAGAAGTGGCAGATGGAGTTCAACACAGATAAATGTGAAGTGGTTCATTTTAGTAGGTCATATATAATGGCAGAACATAGTATTTGTGGTAAGAGTTTTGGCAGTGTGGAGGATCAGAGGGAACTTGGGGTCCGAGTCCATAGGACACTCAATGCAGCTGCGCAGGTTGACTCTGTGGTTAAGAAGGCGTATGGTGAATTGGTCTTGAACAATCGTGGAACTGAATTTAGGAGCCGAGGGTTAATGTTGCAGGTATATAGGGCTCGGGTCAGACCCCGCTTGGAGTACTGTGCACGCTTCTGGTCGCCTCACCAAGGGAAACATGTGGAAGCCATAGAAAGGGTGCAGGGGAGATTTACAAGGACGTTGCCTGGATTGGGGAACATGCCTTATGAGAACAGGTTGAGTGAACTCGGCCGTTTCTCCTTGGAGCGACGGAGGATGAGAGGTGACCTGATGGAGGGGTATAAGATGATGAGAGGCTTTGATCGTGTGGATAGTCAGAGGCTTTTCCCCGGGGCTGAAATGGTTGCCACGAGAGGACACAGGTTTAAGGTACTGAGGAGTAGGTACAGAGGAGATGTCAGGGGTAAGTATTTTACTCAGGGAGTGGTCAGTGCGTGGAATGGGCTGCTGACAACGGTGCTGGAGGCGGATACGACAGGGTATTTTAAAAGTTTAGATAGGTACACGGAGCTTAGTTAAATCGAGAGATATAGGTACGCCCCGTAATTTTTTATGCAGGTACGTGTTCGGCATAACTTTGTCGGCCGAAGGCCCTGTATTGTGCTGTAGATTTTCTATGTTTCTATGCTTCTATGTTAAAGCTGTTGGGATTTCGGTACAGAGGAGGTGTCAGGGGTACGTTTTTTACTCAAATTGTGATGAGTGCGTGGAATGGGCTGCCGGCAGCGCTGGTGGAGGCGGTTATGATAAGGTCTTTGAAAAGACTTTAGGATAGTTACTTGGAGCTGAGATAAATAGAGAGCTATAGGCAAACCTAGTAATTTCTTAGGTAGGGACATGTTCGGCACAGCTTTGTTGGCGAACGGTCTGCATTGTGCTGTAGGTTTTCTGTGTCTCTATGTTTTTCTAATCAAAGCATTCCAGACTTCCGCTGCCTTCTGTGAACACGAAACGAGGTCAAGGCCACACGAATCTGCGGGTAGTATGCCATCAATTTTCTGTTGAAATTCATTGCATGACAGATGCGCATTTCCGGACAACGTCGTCACAGGTTCCGAGAAAAAGACATGGTCAGTGCATAGGTTGCGCAATTTTGGAAACTACATCAGGTTTCTCTGACCAAAACAGGCAACGGCCTGCAAGCTATAATAAGAACTGGTATTTTAGCATCTCTGCTTCTGATCTCAATAGACAATAGACAGTAGGCAATAGACAATAGGTGCAGGACTAGGCCATTCGGCCCTTCTAGCCAGCACCGCCATTCACTGTGATCATTGCTGATCATACACAATCAGTACCCCGTTCCTGCCCTCTCCCCATATCCATTGACCCCGCTATCTATAAGAACTCTATCTTACTCTCTCTTGAATGCATCCAGCGACTTGGCCTCCACTGCCTTCTGGGGCAGAGCATTCCACATATCCACCACTCTCTGGGTGAAAAAATTTTTTCGCATCTCAGTTCTAAATGGCCTACCCCTTATTCTTAAACTGTGGCCTCTAGTTCTGGACTCATCCATCAGCGGGAACATGCTTTCTGCCTCCAGCGTGTCCAATCCCTTAATAATCTGAAATGTTTCAATCAGAACCCCTCTCATCCTTCTAAATTCTAGTGTATACAAGCCCAGTCGCTCCAGTCTTTCAACATATGACAGTCCCGCCATTCCGGGAGTTAACCTTGTGAACCTACGCTGCACTCCCTCAATAGCAAGAATGTCCTTCCTCAAATTTGGAGACCAAAACTGCACACAATACTCCAGGTGTGGTCTCACCAGGGCCCTGTGCAGCTGCAGAAGGACCTATTTACTCCTATACTCAATTCTTATTGTTATCAAGGCCAGCATGGCCTGCTGTACCTGCATGCTTGCTTTCATTGACTGATGTACAAGAACACCTAGATCTCGTTGTACTTCCCCTTTTCCTAACTTGACTACATTTAGATAGTAATCTGCCTTCCGGTTCTTGTCTCCAAAGTGGATAACCTCACATTTATCCACATTAAACTGCATCTGCCATACATTTGCCCACTCACCCAACTTGGCCAAGTCACCCTGCATTCTCATAACATCCTCCTGACATTTCAGACTGCCACCCAGCTTTGTGTCATCAGCAAATTTGCTAATGTTACTTTTAATCCCTTTATCTAAATCATTAATGTATATTTTAAACAGCTGCGGTCCCAGCACCGAACCTTGCGGTACCCAACTGGTCACAGCCTGCCATTCCGAAAGGGACCCGTTAATCGCTACTCTTTGTTTCCTGTCAGCCAGCCAGTTTTCAATCCATGTCAGTACTTTGCCCCAATACTATGTGCCCTAATTTTGCCCACTAATCTCCTATGTGGGACTTTATCAAAAGCTTTCTGGAAGTCCAGGTACACTACATCCACTGCCTCTCCCTTGTCCATTTTAATACTTACATCCTCAAAAACTCCAGAAGATTACCACACCTGGAGTATTGTGTACAGTTTTGGTTTCCAGGGTTAAGGGAGGACATCCTGGCTGTAGAGGAAGTGCAGCGTAGATTCACGAGGTTAATTCCTGGGATGTCTGGACTGTCTTACGCAGAGAGGTTAGAGACTGGGCTTGTACAGGCTGGAATTAAGGAGAATGAGAGGGGATCTGATTGAAACTTATAAGATTATTAAGGGATTGGACAAGATAGAGGCAGGAAATATGTTCCAGGTGCTGGGAGAGTCCAGTACCAGAGGGCATGGTTTGAGAATAAGGGGTAGGTCATTTAGCACAGAGTTAAGGGAAAACTTGTTCTCCCAGAGAGTTGTGGGGGTCTGGAATGCACTGCCTCGGAAGGCAGTGGAGGCCAATTCTCTGGATGTTTTCAAGAAGGAGCTAGATAGGTATCTTATGGATAGGGGAATCACGGGATATGGGGACAAAGCAGGAACCGGGTATTGATAGTAGATGATTAGCCCTGATCTCAAAATGGCGGTGCAGGCTCGAAGGGCCGAATGGTCTACTTCTGTACCTATTGTCTATTGTCTATTAGTCTAGCATGATTTTCCTTTCATAAATCCATGCTGACTCGGACTGAGCCTTCTACTGCTATCCAAATGAGTCGTAATTTCCTCTTTTATAATTGACTCCAGCATCTTTCCCACCACTGACGTCAGGCTAACCGGTCTATAATTCCCTGTTTTCACTTTCCCTCCTTTCTTGAAAAGTGGGACAACATTAGCCACCCTTCAATCTAGCAGGAACTGTTCCTGAATCTATAGAACATTGGAAAATGATTACCAATGCGTCCACGATTTCTAGAGCCACCTCTTTAAGTACCCTGGGATGCAGACCATCAGGACCCGGGGACTTATCAGCCTTCAGACTCAACAGTCTATCCAACACGGTTTCTGGCCTAATATGAAGTTCCTTCAGTTCATCCTTTACCCTAGTTCCTTTGGCCACTATTACATCTGGGAGATTGTTTGTGTCTTCCCTAGTGAAGACAGATCGAAAGTATCTGTTCAACTCGTCTGCCATTTCCTTGTTCCCCATAATAAATTCACCCGTTTCTGTCTACAATGGCCCAATTTTGGTCTTAACTGTTTTTTTTTATATTCACATACCTAAATAAGCTTTTGCTATCCTCCTTTATATTCTTGGCTAGTATACCTTCGTACCTCATTTTTTTTTCTTGGCGTATTGCCTTTTTTGTTATCTTCTGTTGCTCTTTTAAAGCTTCCCAGTCCTCCGGTTTCCCGCTCATCTTTGCTATGTTATACTTCTTCTCTTTTATTTTTATACTGCCCTTTTCTTCCCTCGTCAGCCACTGCTGCCTCGTACTCCACTTAGGATCTTTCTTCCTCTTTGGAATGAGCCGATCCTGCACCTTCTGCAAAATTCCCAGAAATACCTGCCATTGTTGTTCCACTGTCTTCCCTGCTAGGGTATTGTTCCATTGAACTTTGGCCAGCTCCTCCCTCATAGCTCCATTGTTCCCATTGTTCAACTGTAATACTGACACATCTGATTTTCCCTTCTCCTTCTCAAATTGTAGGTTAAAACATATCATATTATGGTCTCTACCTCCTACTGGTTCCTTTACCTCGAGGTCCCTGATCAAATCCGGTTCATTGCACAACACTAAATCTAGAATTGCCTTCTCCCTGGTAGGCTCCAGTACAAGCTGTTCTAAGAATCCATCTCGGAGGCACTCCACAAACTCCCTTTCTTGGGGTCCAGTGCCATTCTGATTCTCCCAGTCTACCTGCATGTTGAAATCCCCCATGACAACTGTATCATTACCTTTGCGACATGTCAATTTTAACTCTTCATTCAACTTACACCCTACATCCAGACTGCTGTTTGGGGGCCTGCAGATAATTCCCATTAGGGTCTTTCTACCCTTAGAATTTTTCAGTTCTATCCATACTCACTCTACATCCTCTGATTCTATGTCCCCCCTCGCATGGGACTGAATATCATTCCTCACCAACAGAGCCACCCCACCCCCTCTGCCAGTCAGTCTGTCGCTTCGATAAGATGTATATCCTTGAATATTCATTTCCCAGGCCCTGTCCGATGAAGCCATGTCTCTGTTGTTCCCACAACATCGTACTTGCCAATTTCCAACTGAGCTTCAGGCTCATCTACTTTATTCCTTATACTTTGTGCATTCATATATAATACTTTTAATTCGTTACTCCCCTCTCCTTTCATATCAATTCCTATTTCACTTGGCCATACTGTATGATCTCTTCTTCAGCTTTCAACTCCATTGATTCTGTTGTCCTTTTTAAACTTTTCTTATTTTCAGTTTCCCTTTAACTCCATCCTTATATTTCCAGTTCATTCCCCCCCCCCCCCACTACTTAGTTTAAACACATCCGTGTTGCAGTGGCAAACCTGTCTGCCAGAATGCTGGTCGCCCGCCTATTAAGGTGCAACCCGTCCCTTTTGTACAATTCATCCCTACCCCAAAACAGATCCCAGTGGTCCAAGAATTTAAATCGTTGCTTCCTGCACCTCAACTTGCATAATTTGAACCAATCACCAGTTGGTTCTGGAAAGACACTGTCAGAGTCAAACAGGACTGAATTATCCCAACAAATATTCTAGCATTTACCCGCCTTTGAGTCATTTTCAATTTAGCCTCCCGGACGGCGACATCTGCTCCAGGTGCGTCCTTAGGGACAGCATTAAGGAACTGGAGATGCAGCTCGATGACCTTCGTCTGGTCAGGGAAAGTTAGTAGGTGATAGAGAGGAGCGATAGGCCAGTAGTCACACCGGGGCGTCGGGAGACAGGTAAGTGGTAACAGTCAGGGAAGGAAGGGCAAGAGTCAGATGCAAGAGATTACCCTTACGGTTGTGTCCTTAAAAATAAGTACTGTTGAGTACTGTTGTGGAATGGTCAGCCTACATGGAGGAAGCAGCAGTGCCCTTTGATACAGAGTCTGGCCCTGTGGCTCAGAAGGGCAGGGAAAGGAGGAGGATGGCAGCAGTAATAGGGGACTCTATAGTTCGGGGGTCAGGCAAACGATTCTGTGGACGCAGGAAAGAAACGCGGATGGTAGTTTGCTTCCCAGGTGCCAAAGTCTGGGATGTTTCTGATCGCGTCCACGATATCCTGAAGTGTTAAGGTGAACAGCCAGAGGTCGTGGAACATATTGTTACCAACGGCACAGGTAGGAGAAGGGACGAGGTCCTGGATACATACTACAGGCAGTTTGGAAGGAAGTCGAGAAGTAGGACCTCAAAGGTAGCAATCTCGCAATTACTGCCCGTGCTACGCCACAGGGAATATAGGAATAGTGTGAGGTGGGGGAAAACCGCGTGGTTGAGGGATTGGAACAGGGGCAGGCATTCAGATTTCTGGATAATTGGGGCCTCTTTTGGGACAGGCGTAACCTGTATAAAAAGGACGGGTTGCAATTGGGGAACAATATCTTGGCCTGGGGCGGGGGGTGGGGGGAGGGTTTGCAAAGGCTATTAGGGAGAGTTTAAAGTAGAATTTAAAGTCGGGTAGGAACGGAACTGAAGAGACGGAGGAAAGGGCGATTGGCTCCCAAACTGAGAAAGCTTGAGACGGTGCGAGAGGGAAGATAGGCAGGTGATAGAAAAGGCGGACGCTCAGACCCATGTTTTGAAATGTGTCTATTTTAACGCAAGATGCATAATGAACAAAGCAGATGAGCTCAGAGCGTGGTTCAAACACTTGGGGCTATGATGTTGTGGCCATTACAGAGACTCTGATATCTCAGGGGCAGGAATGGTTGCTCAGAGTGCCAGGCTTTAGATGTTACAGAAAGGACAGGGAATGAGGCAAAAGTGGTGGGGATGTGGCACTACTGATCAGAGATAGTGTCACGGTTGCAGAAAAGGAGGAAGTCATGGAGGGACTAATGAGTCACTGTGGGTGGAAGTCACAAACAGCAAGGAGGTCAATAAATCTACTTGATGTTTTTTATAGACCACCCAAAGCTAACAGGGTCATTGAGGAGCAGAGGGGGGACAGATCCTAGAAAGGTGTAACAATAACCGGATTGTCATGCTGGAAGATTTTAACTCCCCAAATATTGGTAGGCATTTTCTGTTATGGTCCGGTCCGGAACCCGGACTCCGGGTCTTGTAGCCGTCCCTCCTTTCACCCTTAAGCCCAAATAGGATCATCTTGGCTTAAGGAGGCGCACCTGATGCCTATCGGCTGGCAGGTATATATAAGGGGCTCTGGGATTGAGACTAGTTGGGGGTCGTCCTGCCTTGGCTGAACTCCGGGATCCTCCTGCCTTGCCTGAACTCCGGGATCCTCCTGCCTTACCTGAACTCCGGGATCCTCCTTCCTTGCCTGAACTCCGGGATCCGCCTTGCCTTGCCTGAACTCCGGAATCCGCCTTGCCTGAACTCCAGGATCCTCCTGCCTTGCCTGAACTATCTCTGAACCCCAGAATCACCTTGAACGCCACGTCCCTCACGCACGCCACGGTCTCCCCATCTTGTACTATCATTTAGTTGTTCCTGTCCTGCCCCTAGTACTTCAGTGCCTGCGGCCTGCATTCGGGTCCAGTCTCCATGTCCCCATTGTGACATTTTCCGAGAGCAAGGGGTTTACATGGTGTGGAGTTCGTTCGATCTGTTCATGAAGGTTTTCTGACACATCATGTAGATAAGCGTGCAGGAAGAGAGGCTGTACTTGATGCGGAGTTGGGAAAGTAACCTGGTCAGGAGACGGGTCTGGCAGCGGGACAGAATTTTGGAGATAGTGATCACAATTCTATCTGCATTACCATAGCATTGGAGAGAGATAGGAACAGACATGTTAGGAAAGCGTTTATTTGGAGTAAGGAAAAATGTGAAGCTGTCAGGCAACAACCTGGAATAGATTGGCGACAGACGTTTACAGGAAAATGTACGGAAGAAATGTGGCAAATGCTCAAGGGGATATTTTCGTGTCTTTCTGCACAGGTACACTCCAACGAGAAAGGGAAAGGATGGAAGTTACAGAAACTGTGGAGTACGAAGGCTGTTAAAATCTAGTGAAGAAGAAAGGAAAAACTTACTAAAGGTAGGAAGGAGGAAGGAGCATAAGAATGAAATTAGGAGAGCCAGAATGGGCCATGAGAAGACTTTGGCGGGCAGGATTAAGGGAAACCCCAAGGCAATCTGCAAGTATGTGAAGAGCAAGAGGATAAGATGTGAGAGAATAAGACAGAACAAGTGTGACAGTGGAAAAATGTGTATGGGACCGGAGGAGATAGCAGAGGTACTTACTGAATACGTTGCTTTAGTATTCACTACGGAAAAGGATCTTGGCGATTGTAGGGATGAGCTACAGCGGACTGCAGAGGTTGAGTATATAAACATTGAGAAAGAGGATGTGCTGGAGCTTTGGGAAAACATCAAATTGGATTAGACTCCGGGACCGGACAAGATGTCCTCCAACATACTGTGGGAGGTGAGGGAGGAGATTGCTGAATCTCTGGGAATGTTCTTTGCATCAGCAATGGGGACGGGACAGGTTGTGGAAGATTGGAGGTTTGCAGAGGTTGTTCCATTATTCAACAAGGGAGTAGCTAGCCCGGGAAGAGATAGACCAGAGAGTCTACTTCAGTGGCTGGAAAGGAACCTGGGAGGCAGGATTTATGAACATTTGGAGAGACAGAATACGATTAGGAGTAGTCACCATAGCTTTGTCAAGGACAGGTCCTGCCTTACCAGCCTGATTGGATTTTTCGAGGATGTGACTAAACACGTTGATGAAGAGACAGCAGTGGATGTAGTGTATATGGATTTCGGAAAGACATTTGATAAGGTACCCCATGCAAGGCTTATTGAGAAAGTAAGGAGGCATGTGATCGAAGAGGACCTTGCTTTGTGGATCCAGAACTGACTTGACCACAGAAGGCAAAGAGTGGTTGTAGACGGGTCGTATTCTGCTTGGAGATTTGTGATCAGTGGTGTGCCTCAGCGATCTGTTCTATGACTCCTTCTCTTCGTGATCTTTAAAAATGACCAGGATGAGGTAGTGCAGGGATGTGTTAGAAAAACTGCTGATGACACAAAGGTTGGGGGTGTTGTGGAGAGTTGACAGAAGTTACCGGATACATCGATAGGATGCATATCTGGGATGAGAAGTGGCAGATGGAGTTCAACCCAGAGAAGTGAGACGTGGTTCATTTTGGCAGCTCAAATATGATTGCTGAATATAGTAATAATGGTGAAACTCTTGGCATTGCGGAGGATCAGAGTGATCTTGAGGACCGAGTGTACTGGATACTCAATTCTGCTGCGCAGGATGACTCTGTGATCAAGAGGCATACGATACATGGGCCTTCATCTAACGTGGGATTGAGTCTGAGAAGCGAGAGGTAATGTTACAGCGACATATGATCCTGCTCAGCCCCCACTTGAAGTACTGTGTACAGTTCTGGTCACCTCTCTACAGGAAGGATGTGGATGCTATAAAGAGGTTTACAGGGATGTTGCCTGGATTGTGGAACATGCCTTGTGAGATAAGGTTGAGTGAACTTGGCCTTTTCTCCTTGGAGCGACGGGGGATGAGAGGAGACCTGATAAAGCTGCAGAAAATGATGAGAGGTATTGGTTGTGTGGATGGCCAGAGGCTTTTCCCTAGGGTTGAAATGGTTGATACCAGACGGCACAGTTTTAAGGTGCTTGGAAATAGGTTCAGAGGAGATGTCAGGGGAAAGTGTTTTAACGCAGAGAGTGGTGCGTGCGGGGAATGGGCGACCGGCGACGGTCTTTTAAGAGACTCCTTGTCAGTTACAAGGAGCTTTGAAAAATAGAGGGTTATGCGTAACCCTAAATAATTTCTAAAATAGGTCAATGTTCGGCAGAGTATAGTGCCCGAATGACCAGTATGGTGCTGTAGGTTTTCTATGTTTCTAATAGGATTGCTGGTCCCCACAAGAGTTGAAACGCCGCCCTTATCAACGGGGTCCGGGCAAATTAGCGATGCTGTATCAAGGGTCTCAGCCGCTCCCACATCGGTCTCCGAAAACTCCAGCTTCACTGACAAATTCACGCGCACTACGACCCCAGATCTCTAGGGTGTTTCAATAATTAACAGACCCTATTGTATGGGCCTCAACGACCGTCGCTGGCAGCCTATTCCTCGCACTCAGCACCCTCTGCGTGAAAACCTTACTCCTGACATCTCCTCTGTATTAATGTTTATCGCCGTGCCACAGAAATAACGCAAATTTATACTTTGTTTCAGACCCTACACCACTTAACTCACACAGGTCAATGCCCCAGTCATTGTAAGTCCAGTTCTGTACATTTTGCTACACAACTGAAGACCTTTGCGTGCAAACTGACCCAGGTGTACCTGGAAAGTGCTCTGCCTGATATCTTCGCTCAGGATTCATCAGAACATAAAACCCAAAGTCATAGGAGCAGAATTAGACAATTTGTCCCATCGAATTAGGTCCGCCATTTAATCATGGCCGATCCTTATTTTCCCCTCTCCAGTCCCACTCCAGGGTCTCCTCCTCGCAACCTCTGATCTCGTGCCCAACTAGGAATCTGTCGAGCTCAGCTTTGAACATACCCGACGAGATGGCCTCTACAACTTCCTGTGGTAATTAATTCAACAAGTTCACCCCACCATCTCGGCACTTCTGTTTTAAATGGACGACCCTCTATCCCCAGGCGGTGCCCTCTTGTCCCAGATTCAATATCATGGGAAAATATATTTCCACATCTCGTAGGTCAGCATTTACACATTCGGGAGTTTCAATGCCACCTTCTCCCTCCATAATTCTGAAGTCCCGCGAATACAAATCCAGGAGCATTAAACCCTCCTCGTATGAAAATCATTTCATTCCGAAAGTCACCCTTATGAACCTGCTTGGGACCCTCTCCAACGCCAGCACACAGTTTCTCAGATGGGGCGCCCGACAGTGTTCACCGTTCCCAAGGGAAGGCGTCAGCAGTACCTTGTAGAGCCTCAGCAGCGCATCCCGGCTCTTGTGTCCCAGACCTCTTGAACTGAATTCCAGCATTGCATTTGCCTTCCTCACCACCCACTCAATGCAATTCCAGAAGGAGGAAGTACGGTCCAGTTTAAATGAGCAAAGGGTTAATTGGCAATGTGATACATAGACACAGACTGCCCGGAGGGGAATTCCACACGGCAGGGTATGAGGAAAATCAATGCCTTTGAATGGAAAATCCTCCAAA